>NC_079147.1:252468533-252768533 GCF_945859685.1 Eupeodes corollae
TTTACTTAAGTGGAGTAATATCAGCGGAAAAAATAGGGTCATCGTTTTTTAGATAATCGAAGTGGTTCAAGAAGAAAATTTTAAAATAAAATTTATTTTCCTTAAATAACGTGAATTTTATTTTAAATATGTAATATATATGTAGGTACTTATCGGATTTTCAAAATGAAATTATTTCTATACAACTTTTTAGACTGTAAATAGGTACAAGTTATTAAATTCACAAAAAAATACTAAACAAAATTAAAATCATGTTTTTAGTCAACAATGTTTTTGGCCATAAAATTTTACTTTCCTGAAGTTTGACTTAGCCTTCCTTATGCCGTTTTCATACTTTTAAAAGCTGATATGATGGAAAAGTTTTATATGATGATATCCGAACTCGGGAGAACTTAATACTTTCGAATTGACAACTTTTTTAACCCAACACGAAAACCTAGAATCTTTTAAGCGAGACAAATCGACAGACGAGACAGGAAGTTATCAGTGTGGGTCGCATCCCAGCCTCTTTTTTTGTATAAGTTTGTTAAGAGTAAAGAACAAATTAGAAATTCTTTAGTAAATATATTTTGGTTTTAAAAATGGTTTTTGTTAAAAAAATTTGAAATGTTCTAAAGGGTGATTTTTTTGAGGTTAGGATTTTCATGCATTAGTATTTGACAGATCACGCGAGATTTCAGACATGGTGTCAAAGAGAAAGATGCTCAGTATGCTTTGACATTTCATCATGAATAGACTTACTAACGAGCAACGCTTGCAAATCATTGAATTTTATTACCAAAATCAGTGTTCGGTTCGAAATGTGTTTCGCGCTTTACGTCCGATTTATGGTCTACATAATTTACCAAGTGAGCAAACAATTAATGCGATTGTGACCAAGTTTCGCACTCAGTTTACTTTATTGGACATTAAACCAACCACACGAATGCGTACAGTGCGTACAGAAGAGAATATTGCGTCTGTTTCTGAGAGTGTTGCTGAAGACCGTGAAATGTCGATTCGTCGCCGTTCGCAGCAATTGGGTTTGTGTTATTCGACCACATGGAAGATTTTACGCAAAGATCTTGGTGTAAAACCGTATAAAATACAGCTCGTGCAAGAACTGAAGCCGAACGATCTGCCACAACGTCGAATTTTCAGTGAATGGGCCCTAGAAAAGTTGGCAGAAAATCCGCTTTTTTATCGACAAATTTTGTTCAGCGATGAGGCTCATTTCTGGTTGAATGGCTACGTAAATAAGCAAAATTGCGGCATGTGGAGTGAAGAGCAACCAGAAGCCGTTCAAGAACTGCCCATGCATCCCGAAAAATGCACTGTTTGGTATGGTTTGTACGCTGGTGGAATCATTGGACCGTATTTTTTCAAAGATGCTGTTGGACGCAACGTTACGGTGAATGGCGATCGCTATCGTTCAATGCTAACAAACTTTTTGTTGCCAAAAATGGAAGAACTGAACTTGGTTGACATGTGGTTTCAACAAGATGGCGCTACATGCCACACAGCTCGCGATTCTATGGCCATTTTGAGGGAAAACTTCGGAGAACAATTCATCTCAAGGAATGGACCGGTAAGTTGGCCACCAAGATCATGCAATTTGACGCCTTTAGACTATTTTTTGTGGGTCTAGATCAAGTCTAAAGTCTACACAAATAAGCCAGCAACTATTCCAGCTTTGGAAGACAACATTTCCGAAGAAATTCGGGCTATTCCGGCCGAAATGCTCGAAAAAGTTACCCAAAATTGGACTTTCCGAATGGACCACCTAAGACGCAGCCGCGGTCAACATTTAAATGAAATTATCTTCAAAAAGTAAATGTCATGGACCAATCTAACGTTTCAAATAAAGAATCGATGAGATTTTGCAAATTTTATGCGTTTTTTTTTTTTAAAAAAGTTCTCAAGCTCTTAGCACCGTTTATATGTTTTGAAGATTCTAGTAAAATCAGAAGGAGAGACAAATTTCTTGCATCGTCTCAGAAAATCCAAACATCTTGATGACATTGCGTATTTGTCATACCACAAGAGGAATGATGCATGTACAGAAAAAACCGATATGTTCAGTTTAATGTGTTATAAGAGTGTCGGAGACAAAACATAACCCTGGGCAACACCAAGGAACTATTTCATTAACATTGACGATTACGACAATTATTAATTTACTACTTGACTATTGTCGAAGTACCCGTGGCATGATGGTTATTGCGTTGGACTGTCATGCCAAAGGTCTTGGACTCGATCTCTGCCTATGCCATCTAAAGTCTTTTCACGGGTAATGCCTCTTGCGAGGAATTAACAAATTCTCTAAGAGTAATTCTTGTCATGAAAAAGTGCTTTCTCAAATTAGCCGTTCGGATTCGGCTTATAAACTGTAGATCCCCTCCATCCCTGCAATTACTCGCACACAGGAATGGTTGAGAGTTGTAAGTCACTAGGCCCTAGTTCTCAACCGACTGTTGTGCCACCTAATTTATTTTATTATTTACTTGACTATTGTCAAACTCTGTTCCAAAAACAATTTGACAATTTTGTCGGATTATAGGAAAATACCCCACAGTTGTTTCCTTTTCGGTTCATAAAGAAATTGTCATGACAATAAATTGTCAAGGATTTTTGTCACAACTTTGAGGAATTTTTTAACAAATTTGTACTGACAATCTGTTAATGAAATCAAAAATAAAGCACAAGCTGGGATGCGACCCACACTGATGACTTCCCGTCCAGTTACTTAAAAGTTTGTAAGTTTTCGTGTTCTGATAAAAAAGTTGTCAGTTGAATCATTCTTAAAAATTTAAAAATTACCAACAATATTTTTTATATAATGAAAGAGTTTGATTTCGAAATCTAGTTTTGTTGACGAGATTTTTAGACGAAAACCAATTTTTACCAATTTCTTAAAAACTTTTATTTCTTATATAAATAAATACAAATTGGATGAATTAAATTAATTTGAATTTAATATCTTCTATTGTTCACGAGATATCGAGAACCAAATATCAGTTTTTTGAAGAATTTATTTTTTTATGAAAAAACGGACTGTTGAATTTTTATAAAACAATTATTGAATATGGAAAACTATATTTTCCTATTACTTATAAAATAAGTTTGAAGCCAATTTTTTAGCTTTTGAAAAGAAATTTGAATCAAAAATCAATTTTTACGAACTTTAGTACAATTTTGTTTAGGTTTTTATTTTCTGTCAAAAAGGCAAAATTGTAAGAGGCAAGGTGGTGTGCAAGTTCATTGTAAAGCTGTCTGAAGATGGCAGGATCCAGTGTGGTTTTTTAATATGCAGCCAGAGTTATGTTGATGCTATAATTTTTTAGACACTAAGGCGGATTTGATGATATTTAGGCGGGGTATACGCAATAGCTCTCAATATCTTGTTTTTTTCTTTTTACTTAAAAACTACTTAAAATTAGGTCCTTAAATAAAACTTAAAACTAAA
The DNA here is from genome assembly GCF_945859685.1 of Eupeodes corollae. Classification (NCBI taxonomy): domain Eukaryota; kingdom Metazoa; phylum Arthropoda; class Insecta; order Diptera; family Syrphidae; genus Eupeodes; species Eupeodes corollae. The sequence continues at coordinate 252,471,979 of NC_079147.1, forward strand.
TTGAACTACCTATAAACTACTTACAACTATAACAACCACAGCAGCAAATCTAAGTATCTAACATATTTTTGTTTTTCATATTTTTTGTCCTTTTTTTTATTATTCCATATTTTTTTTTTGCCAAGTCGTCTCGATTGTACAGGAGTCGCCCATCCACGGTTCGTCGTCTGACGTGGTAGATTAGAGGAATTGCCAGCATATCCTGTATCAGACCGCATCTGTCTAAAAAGAGAAATGCCTCTGGTGGAATGAAGCCGCTCAAGCGTGCACTCTCAAAACACTCGTCGTTCGGATAGAATGCCCTGAAAATTTAATTATTGGGAAAAGACATAGCTCTTGCAATGTGACCTGGAACGAGTTTTATCACGAAATTGTCAATTCTGTTGATTCGAGCCCCGTTGTATAGGACCTCGTTGGAATAGTAATGCACATAAGAAGATTCGGCTGTTCGATATAAGCAGGTACAGCGTCGTAAACACTGCCGCTCGAACACCCGATACTTCTTCATCTGGGAAGGGGCAACGTTGAACCACACATGACAACCATAAACGATCATCGGCCGTATGAGGGCCATGTAGCTAAATTAACTTCACTCTGGAGTCAAGCCGACTGCTAAAAAACAGCCGTTTCGTCAGAGCGAAGGCTCCTCTGGCCCTGGTCAGAGCAGCATTTATATGTCTATCGAAATATAAATACTGATCCAACCAGATACCGAGGTACTTTAATACACTTTTGCTCGCTAATGGCTGCCCGTGAAGATCAACGATGACCATACATTGCTTTTGACAACAAACTTTCTACCGTTAAGCATATCATAAAGTATATACAACAATGACTTGCTAATGCCAAGCCTGCTCAGTTTAAGGTAAAGACCCTCTAACCATAAGGTATCAAAGGCCTTTTCCAAATCAACCAGAACAGCACCTGTGCATTGTTGTTTTGATTTATTCCATGGGATATCAGAAACGAGTTTAGACGCAGCATGAATTGTGTCATTACCCGCCTTGAACCCAAACTGTTTATCCGGAATTATTTTGTTGTCCGCAGCCCACTTAGTCAGAGCCCTACTGATGATCTTTTAGAAAACATTGCTGATACTCGGAAGAAGACTTATCGACCGAAGATTTAACGGTTGGAGTTGTCCTTTCAATTTTTCGGAAGACGATGAACCACAGCGGTCTTCCGTACATTGTTGAAGAGTGTGGTGTAAATGTCAATTGCTTCCATCGGTAAATGTCTTAGCTGAAGCTCAACCTTCGTCACTAACAAGGGACTTGGTCCCGTTTGCTCGGCGATTATGGCATTTTCCAAGTAATCGTCATTTAACCGCATGAAACCATTGTGTGATATCATTTAGAAGGTAAAAGAGATTAAGTAGGGCTCTGTTTTCCAGGTCGTGGTGGGGTCGAATGCTAACATTCTCCTTGTACACTTGCTGGAAAGCAGCTACCACCGCCTCCACTTTCTCCTTCGAATCATCAATTATGTAAAAGCCATCGTCAAAGATGGCTTCATCTGGATCTATTTGCGCTGTCCTGAGTACGTCTCTGTTCTCTTCGGTTCTTTGGAGTTTCAGACTCGGAAGGTCATTGTAGTTCTTTTTCCTAAATATCTTGTTGATTTTAGGGAACATACTAGGTTCAGTGATGTTTTCGAGGATGTAGGGACCAAAGTTTAAGATAAAATTTGTACAACTTATCTTGCGGCACAAATGCAACTGTTTGCTTTTTTCTTAAGATAGCTTCGCTCCACGATGTTCAAATGGTAGACATGTGCATTCAAGAGGACACAAGCGTCCACAGGTTTTTCTCAAAACCCACCTCTGTCTATCAACTCCTACTCTCACCTTCCCGCGGTGAACATCGGGTGCCTAGTACCTCAACTGGAGATTGGGTTCCAACCCCAGTGGAAAGTTGTTGGGGGCAGCAAACGAGAGAGGATCTGGCCCTCCAGGTTGGGGGTTGTGCCGTCGGGGTGACTTCCTGGCCACGTAAAAACATCACAGTTTCGAAGCAACAACAAGCCTCGGACACGGACGGATTCACTGTTGACAACCCACGCAAACGAAATAAGGACAACGAACTTCGGATATGTACGTGGAATGTTAGGTCCCTTAACAGACCACGTGCAGCCGAACAATTAGCGGAAGCCCTAAACTGCTGCAAGGCAGATATTACAGCCATCCAAGAAGTGCGATGGGATGGACCGGGCAAACACAAACTAAAAGACTGCGATATCTACTACGGCGACTGCTACCGAGAACAAAGACAGCGTCTATTTGGGTGTGGATTTGTTGTTGGAACTAGGCTCAGGCAAAAAGTCTTGAGTTTCAACAGTGTGAGCGAGCGCATCACGACAATCCGCATCAAGGCTAAATTCGCCAACATAAGCCTAATATGCGCGCATGCCCCAACAGAGGAGAAAGATGAAGACACCAAAGATATGTTCTTCGAGCTCTTGGACAAGACATATGAGCAGTGCCCTGGCTATGACATTAAAATTGTCTTAGGAGATTTTAATGCCAAGCTAGGAAGAGAAGACATCTTTATTGGCATAATCGGGAGATACAGCCTGCAAGACACTACCTCCGACAACGGATTCAGGCTGGTCGATTTCGCTGCAGGGTGAGACGTTCTGGTAGCTAGTACGCAGTTCACGCATCTTAATATCCACAAGGGGACATGGAAATCTCCTGATCAATCAACCGTCAACCAGATTGACCACATTGCGATCGACGCACGACACTTCTCCAGTATCCAGGATATCCGAACATTCCGAAAGGCCAACATTGACTCGGACCACTACCTCGTTGTAGCCAAGGTACGGCTACGGATATTCCGATCCAAGCCAAAACAAGGAAGTACTGTGAGAAGATTCGACGTTAGACGGCTACAATCGCAAGAGACTGCCATGTCCTTTTCCGATCGAGTCTCTAATAACCTCCTAAGGAGTCCTATACTTCCTGCATTAAGCATTGAAAACCAGTGGCAACATTGCCTTGCAGCCATCAGAGATGCCGCCTCGGAAGTGCTAGGTTTCACACGGCCACCACAGCGAAACCCCTGGTTTGACGACGAATGCCGGCAAGCTCACGCAGCGAAACAAGAGGCATACAAAACGGCGCTGCACAAAAGGACGAGAGCTGCTCGCGAGCTCTACGAGCAGAAGAGGAGAGAGGAACACCGGCTTCTTAGACGGAAAAAAAGAGAGCATGAGAAGCGCGCGATCGAGGAGATAGAGGGATGTCACAACAGGAATGAGGTTCGTAAATTTTACCAAAAGGTAAAAAAAACCTCCCAAGGGTACCAGCCACGAACCGAAGCCTGTAAAGACGATCAGGGAAACATCGTAGTAGAACCGCAGTCGATGCTGAGAATATGGAAAGATCACTTCTCCAAATTATATAACGGAGATGACGAACCGAATTCTACTGTAAGGGAGATAGAACCACTCAACCTCGGCAACGCAGATCAACAATTCCGACTACCCAACCTTGGTGAAGTGAAGGTATAGCTATATCTAAACTTAAGTCAAACAAAGCTGCTGGAGCTGACGGCATCGCTGCCGAACTATTCAAAGCAGCAGGCGATGACTTGGTACGGAGCATGCACCAACTCATCTGCAAAATATGGTCGGAAGAAAGCATGCCCCATGAGTGGAATCTTAGCATAGTGTGCCTGATACATAAGAAAGGAAACCCTCTAAACTGCGCCAACTACATAGGCATCAGTCTCCTCAACATTGCATGTAAGATCCTCTCTGCCGTATTATGTGAACGTCTGAAGCTATTCGTCAACATCCTTATCAATGTGGCTTCAGACCAGGAAAGCCCACTATCGACCAAATATTCATACTACGGCAGATCTTGGGAAAAACCCTGGAACTCGATACCCACTATCTTTTTATAGATTTTAAAGCCGTGTATGACAGCATCTATACGGAATAGCTCTTCCGAGCAATGTCTAGTTTTGGCATCCCTGTCAAACTTATCCGTTTGTGCAGAATGACGATGGAGAATGCACGCTGCTCTATCAAGGTCGGAAAAGATCTTACCGATGCATTTGATGTCAAAAAAGGTTTTAGACAAGGCGATGCACTGTCATGCGACTTCTTCAACATCGTTCTGGAAAGAATTGTGCAAAACTCATCTGTCAACACTAGAGGCACAATCTTCCAAAGATCCATCCAATTACTCGGATACGCAGATGATATTGACATAATTGGAAGATCAAAGCGTGATGTCAGTGGAGCGTTTTTGAGCATTGCGACGGAAGCGAAGAAGATGGGTTTAGTGGTCAATGAGGGCAAGACCAAGTATATGCTGTCATCAAAAAAGGACACTGAACGACGACGTCTTGGACAAAACGTCACCATGGACAGCTATAACTTTGAGGTAGTTAAGGACTTTGTCTACCTAGGCACCGCTATTAATGCAGACAACGACACCAGCGCTGAAATCAAACAAAGAATAACTCTTGCAAATCGCTGCTTCTTTGGACTTAGAAGGCAATTGAGAAGTAAAGTCCTCTCTCGAGCATGTAAAATCACCATCTATAAGACACTCATCATCCCGGTTCTCATTTATGGCGCTGAGGCCTGGACCCTGTCAAAGAAAGATGAGAGCGTCTTAGGATGCTTCGAGAGAAAAATTCTTCGGGCGATTTTTGGTCCCGTACGCATAGATGGAGAATGGAGGAGAAGATATAACGACGAGCTGTACGGGCTGTACAGCGACACTGACCTAGTTAGCAGAATCAAAGTCCAACGGCTTAGATGGCTAGGTCATGTAGAGCGGATGGACATCAACGCTCCAGCCCGGAAGGTCTTCGAATCCAATCCTGAGGGACGGCGCAGTAGAGGAAGACCGCGACTCAGGTGGCGCACCCAGGTGGGAGAGGACCTCAACCAACTTGGCGTGCGAAACTGGAGACAGCTAGCTAGGGACCGAGCTGGCTGGAGACGCTTGTTGGTTGAGGCCCAGGTCCGCCCCGGACTGTAGCGCCACCTTAAGTAAGTAAGTAGCTTCGCTCCAGACGACTCTGTCCAAGTTTTGATTTTATCTAGAACTCTTATGAAAGCGTCTTCTATGAGGGCGTGGTCTTTTATATTGGCAATTATTAGGAGATCGTCAGCGTATAGACCATGGTCAAGTAGTTTTTCAGTATTGATGATCGTACTGATATTGTTGAACGCAAATAATGACAGAATCACCGATAGCGGTGATCCCTGAGGAATTCTATTTTAAATTTGATGTATTTGGGAATACTCATTGTTAACCCTGGATCATAACTTGCGATTATTAAGAACATTTTTTATAAATTTTATCATTTTTGGGACTAGCTGCCATTTTTTTAGCTGATTAAGAATTGTGTGAGCTCCGATCCTTTCAAAGGCTCATAAAATCGATAGCTTCCAGAGATCCATGGTTTCGTGTGGCAAGAATATTTGAGATTGTGTACATAATTACAATTGAATTTCTTCAACTACATTTCAAAGTAATTGAAAAAGTGTGCTGAGATTTTAATTACAAGTAGTTGCATCCCAAATAGGATTCTTATGAAAACTTGCAGCTCTTCAGTTACTAATCGATACTCCACACAAAGCAAAATTTTAAATGAACAAATGAAAACTATGATGACTTCAGCAGATGATAACAGGAGCTAATTTTCTTTTCTTACTCGTTTACTTAATAAAGTCAGTCCAACACAAACTTTTATTGTTGTTTTGAAGAATGCAGGCTGAATGCAAAAGTAGTTTCGTTCCATATTCCTCCAAAAAATACATTTCTAAGGCCTTGGAAAAAAACTGCTCACATCAACTCACAATCCATTAATAAGCCGATAAATTTAGTTCTCAGCAAGCCTTTGAAATAACATTTAGATGAGAAAAAACCGGTGTTAAGAAATCCTTGGCTTTATTCCTAAAACTTAAAGATCAACATTTTTACATTTCTGAGAATTATGTTAAAACTGCAAATAGGTCATCAAAATTTAATAATCCAAATGACAATTTTATTAATGTAAAACTTTAAAACCATCTTTTTTTATAATAAATCGATTTTATATTTAAATATACAAAATAAATCAATAAACAATAATGATTTATTATTAAAATGTTCCAAATCTGTTAGCATTACATTACTTAAGAAAAAACAACTTGAGTAGGTCTCATTCTCAAGTAATAGACTATATTGAATAATCCTCAAGAATTTTCAACTTTTCCCACAAAAAAAAACAGTTTCTCAGTTTAACATATTTCTTCTTAATCTCGAAAATCTCCTACAATTTATATCTTTAGTAAATTAATTTTGAAAGGCGTCTCCAAGGACATGTGTCTATTTCATACAAGTCTCAACCACGAGACGAAATTCCTCTATATATGAATGTAGATGGGTGTGTGTTATTATAGCTTATAAGAAAGTCTCAAGTGAATCGTAAACTTAAAAAATAAAATAAAACCAACGAAAAGAAATAATATACGTTAAAATAAAACTTTCTTCCCATAAGCGGTGCTAAAAAAGTTAATACTTAAACGTTTTTCCGAAGGAAAACTCCTCTCTTAAATCTTTTTTCGTCATATTCTTGTGGGAAAAGTTTTCTGTCATAATATTATAATATGAGACACAGTGCGATTATCCTTTTTGATCAACCCCTCCTCCTCCTTTAGCAAAGAAAACATATTTATACTCGTACTTTATAGAGACTTTAAGCGGCTTGAAAGTACGAGCCGAGCATAGCCTTCCGGCTGTATCTTCATACGAGGACATGCAACATGCGACACAAGAACGACGACGACGACATCGACATTCGGCAGACAGAAAATGCGGAAAAACTTTTCCACGCCGTCTTTTTTATTTTTATTTTGCAAAAATTTGAAAAACGAATTGAAAATTGAAATCGACAGGTTGGAAGGGGGTGAAGTTGTTTGTGATGATGGGGTGGTTGAATGTTTTTCTTTTTTTTGTATTATTTTTGTTTGGTAAATTTTCTTCTGTGGCTGAGAGATGTTTTCGCACATTACAAGGCGAAGGCAAAAGGATATACAAACACATATCAGTTAAGTACACATGCATTATGACTTTTTAAGTAAATATTTCGTTTTGCAAATTTACCGGAAAACCAACCGGATCCCCTTGTGAAAGTTTTAAATTTCCTTGTTTTCCTGTTTGTTGAAAATGGAAAAACCTGACTACATATGCAAAAAATATGCCACTGGTGGCACAAAATTGCGAGAGGGGGTGGAAAATAACATGATTTGACGACTTAATAATGTGTTTTTCGCATGTGATATGTGAGTGAGGGGTGAATGCTCCCTTACCTTACAACATACTCGTACACTTGAAGTGCGTGCCAATTTCCTAATTGTGTGAATAAAACTTTTGTTACGTATGCGAACGCTTCGTGACGTCGCGTCTTTTTGAAAGGACTTTCGTAATCTGATGGAGGATTGCGTGGCGGAGGTAATGACGGAGGCACTGGCGGGTGCTGGTGGTGTAAGCAAAGAGTAACAAAACCATCTTTTTAACCACATAATGAGCTTGTAGATGTGGTTAAGTGGTTGATATATGAATTTTTGCACAATCAAATTATTTTGTTACTCCCGTCGCGTAGTGTGGATGGATTCGGGGCGGAAAGGGTGTGAGTTTTAGCAGACGGCATGAAGGATGATTTTGCGAAAAAGTTTTTAAATGTTTCCTTCGGGAATTCATTGAACTTGTTGAGTAGGTGGATATGGAAATGTAATATTGTAATTTTATGTTAGGTAATGTATCATGAACATGCACAATTGTCGAAATAAATCTTAATTTTTAAAAGAGTGGGGGTTGTTGAAAATTGAATTGTATGGAGTAATTTAATAATAAATCCTAAAAAGTCAAGGAAATAAGGGGTCCTAGTTGGTATATGTGTGTACTTGAATATGCTATAATGTGAGCAGCCTATAACTTCGTCAAAAACCTAATTCGGAAGGTAGACAAAGATTTATTTAATGTTTTGAAAAATTGCATTCTGTCAATTAGACTAGAAAATTAAACAATTCAAGATATTTCATTAATATCAATCTAAAAATGTGTGCTGAATTCGGTTTGTAATTCTAATGTGCACCATTGTTCTTTTTTTAATAATGAAAAAAAAAACATTAGAGAAACAAAAGGCTGCAAAGTAATGGAGATAAAATAAAACCTTTGTGATTTATCACGTTTAAATTTTTTTCTTTGACACCACGTGATAGAAAAGATCTACGTTAATGATCCCCAAATGTTTCATGACCGTAAAATTGTTAAAGACACACGACCTTAAATGTGCGAATTGGTAATCGAAAATTTTATGGAGGATACCGTTAAACTGCAGTAATTTCAACGATATATAGGTTTCCATTGCTTATATTTATGTTTATGTATTTTCAGTAACATTATAATCTTTTAAAAATACACACTTCTTTGCAATTTGCAATTAATACCTCATCTTCAACATCCCAACTCCCACTTATTCAAATCAAAATCCCCTGATCACACGAAACATTGAAAGCGATTCTAGCAATTCACTGTCCACTATCAAATCATCAAATCTCTCCCACAGCTCAAGAACATTTTTAAATCACTTAAACTCTTCATTTCATAACTCAAACACAAACTTTTTTAAACCTCTGTTTACTCATAAATCTCCCATTTTAACTCAAACATCAAAAAAAAAAAAAGGGCCTCTACCCACATAGGCACTAAATTCTCTCAAACAAACACTGTTTCAGCATCTAGTCATACTCAATCTCTTAACTCAATTAAACAAACGACACCTATAGAAATAGATGAAGATGAAATATAAAAACAATAATGACGCTCCCGAAACTTGAATCGCCCAAGCTCTACAGAGAGCCTGACTGTAGAGTCATTACTATCTCGAACAAACTCAATCTCCAACAAGGTTTTGTCACGGCATAAGTCTAATTATGTTGTACAAAACTCTGAACTCAAAACTAAGTCAATCTTTAAAAACATAATGGCTTGTTGTATAACTATCACGAACTACAACTCCTTATCATTAAAATAAACCCCGCCATTATATCTCTTCAAGAGACCCACATTAAATTCAACTTTCAACTTCAATCGACCAAGAATTATTCATCTAACTTTCAAAACTCACTCCCAAATGCCTCTTCGACTCAAGGTGAAGGTCTTCTAGTACACAAATCTATACCTCATACTTTCAAAAATATTGATTCTAGACTCCCAGCTATAGCAGTTGAAATAGAGCTTAAAATTAAAATTACAATAATCTCAGTATATATTCCCACAGGCGCCTCAGATTTGGAATACATTGACAATGGCTTTCAAACACCAATTATATTCACAGGACACTTCAATTCATGGAATCCATTGTGGGGTTCACCTTCTCAAAATAGCCGTGGTAGAATAGTAGAAAATTTCCTAAACACTTTAAACCTTGTACACATTTCTCTACTCATTATGCATTTACCCATGTCGATTAAACCTTTGTATCACCTCAAATCTGTCCCAACTCCTATTGATCAAGGCTTCCTGACTTGCATGGAAGTGACCACTTTCCAATTGTAACCACATTCACTTTTGAAACTTCACTGATAAATACAAAAGCTCTTCCAAAATTCCAAACTGATAGAACTAGCTGGACTTTATTTCAATCTGAATTGTCCAACTTCTAATCTGACAAGAATAAATCGCTTAACATCATTAAAGAAACAGCTATTATCCAAAAATCCATCCGCTTTGAAGCTATCATAGCTATACGCCAAACGCATTACACACAAAAACAACATAGAAATGTCCCCTGCTGGAATAATGAGATTGCAGAACTCAGAGCAATCAAACAAAACGACTGGAAAAAATTAAAAAAAAAACATCAGATCAAAATCTCATATCTTTTCCGAAAAGCCAAAACAGTTTTTAGAAAAACAACAACAAACTGCCAAAGCTTCATACTTCCAAAAATTTACAGAAAACGTTAACCCAAAAACCAGCTCTAAAAAGCTCTGGGCTGACGTGGAGTCATTAACATTCGTAAGTTTTTTAAGAATCCATAATATTCTTAAAAAACTTACTCAATGGGAAATGGGGCCAAAAACCGAAAATTTAGAATCAAATTAGGTTATATATATTCATCTGTCAAAAATCTTGAGAACAGAATCTCGCAAGGATTTCCCCTCTCAGTTGTTCTTTTGATAATAGCCTTTAACGATCTGAGCGAAATTATAAAAAGGTATACAAACTTGGAACACTCTGTATATGCAGATACAGATCTAACGCTGTTTACTAAATGCAAAGATCTCTCAACTACTGATTCTACATTTCAAACATTCTTGCAGATATCTGAACCTGCACTTATAACTTCCCTTCTGTCTGTCTATTTGTCTTTCTTAAAAGTTTGTAGGTTTTCGGGTTGGGTAAAAAAAGTTGTTAGTTGAATTATTCTTAAAAATTTTAATATTACCAACAATATTTTTCATATAAAAAAAAAGTTTAGTTTGAAAATCTAGTTTTTTAGTCGAAAACAAGTTCTTACCAATTTTAGCAGTATTTCTTAAATTTGTACAAATTGGACGAATGAAATTAATTTGAGATATATTAAAAACCGAACATCAATGTTTACTAAATTTGAGTACAATTTTTTGTAGATTTTATATTTTTATGAAAAAAATGGCTGTTGGATTTTTATAAAAAACAACTACTGAAATACGAAAACAATATTTTCTGTGAAATAAAAAAAATTAACCAAGTTTTAGTATTGTTTTTTTTTTAGGTTTTTATTGCTGGCAAAAAAAACTGGCAGTTAGATTTTTCTTAAAATTTTACTTAATGTTGAAACACTAGATATTTTTATAAGATAAAATTAGTTTAAAGCCATAATCATAAGATTTTGGAAAGATATTTGAGTCGAAATTCAATTTTTAAAAACTTTGAACAATGTTTGTTTTGGGTTTTTATTTTTTATAAAAAAAAACTGTCAATTTGATTTTACTCAAAATTTTACCAGATGTTAAAAACTTAATTTTTCGTTGCACAAAATTTCTTATAAAATAATTTTTGGTTTGTAATTTTTTTTTTCGGTTATTTTGATTTATAAAAAAATCTTTAATTGGATTATTTTTATTAAAATATACTTGTGTGATACCAAACAATATATTATATAAAATATATTATAATTATCTTAATATATAAAAATCCAGTGTCATATGTATGTTCCCAGTGAACTCTTCACTAAGTCAACCGATTGCGGTGAAAGTTGGCAATTTATGTGTAATTTGGTCTAACTTAAGATATAGGATAGTTTATATTTCCATTAATGGTCTAAATTGTATGTATGTTGCATTAATATATAAAAATCCAGTGTCATTATGTATGTTCCCAGTGAACTCTTCAAATGATTCAAAATTATTTTTGGGTAAGACACGAAAGTTTAATTCTTGCTTTCAAATGACACCATTTGGAGCATCTAAAATTTGCGATCTCTCATCTGATGGTCGTAATTTTGAAACAACATTTAAAATACAAGGCCAAGTGTACCTGGATCATTGATGCCAATGCCAAATGAAGATACTAAATTTCTTCAAATCTACTTCATGGGCAGTTGTGAAGAACGTGTGCCAACTCGATAATAATTAATTATTATAATTATTATAATTTTATTGAACAATCAGAAGAGAGAGCAATTGTAGTATTGTTGGAAATATTTTTAGAGAACCGTAATCATCTGGTTCAACTGTTCAAAAGAGTATTACCACAATTGAAAAATAACAATTATCAAATTGTCATCAAAGCTGACACAGTACCATCAGGAGAGCACGCTGGCAGATTCAATGCGCCAGCCGTAGATGAATTTGCTATTATTATGGTCGGTGATCCAGTTGACAACAGATCTATTAAAATTACACACCGAGATAATACAGTGAGTAGAATTTCATATACACCGTTTGTACGACGCACTCCAATACTCATTGATATTCTGGTAAGGACAAGATGAATATCACATCAATATCAAAAAGTGTGATCCAATCAATGGTAATGAATTAAGTAAAAAAGTTAGTTCAATGAATTACTACGCGCACCGATTAATGATTAGATATAATCAGGACAATTATATTCTTCGATATCGTTGTAGATGTGTTTGCTAAGATTGAAAGCGAAAGTTTGCCATTTATTCGGTTTAAACAAGCTAAATTACGATCAGAGGAATACATTCACTTACGAGATGCTGTTGTTGGAAACATCGATGGAAACTTAAACACCAATGAAATCGGCAGTGCAGTTATTTTACCTTCAAGCTACATCGGTAGTCCACGAAACATGCAAGAATACATTCATCTTGACGACATGTTTTCCAACACAGTCATCTATACTGTGGGAAAAATATAAAAAATACATGACTGAAGATATACCATACCGACTTAAGCCAACAAACCAATGTCCAAATCTAGATTTCTCACCAGATATGTATAATGAAGCATTGATATTAATGGAAAACTTATGTATTATGAGCTTAAATTCATCACTTAGTCATTATAGTATGCTATCACCTAAGCGTCCAGCTATAGACTTAGTGAATAGCGATTTGCAGCGAGAAGAACAACTTAATAATCTTGATTAAGCTACAATTGTTGCTAATAATGAACCATTATTAACTGACGAACAAAAAAATGTATACAATCGGATTATGTTGACTGTTGATGCTACACAAAGTGGTTTCATTTTCTTGGCTGCACCAGGTGGAACCGATAAAACATTTTTGATATCGTTGATCCTTGCGAAAGTACGATCACAAAAGAAAATTGCATTAGCAATTGCATCATCAGGCATAGCTGCTACTTTGTTAGATGGTGGTCGAACAGCACATTCTGCTTTTAAGTTACCACTAGATGTCCATAAAAATCCAAATGCTATGTGTAACATTAAGAAAAGGAGTGGAATGGATACAGTGTTACAAGGAGTTCAATCATAATTTGGGATGAGTGTACAATGCCTCATAAACATTCACTCGAAGCATTAAAGAGAACTTTGCAGGATTTAAACGGCAATGACAGACTTTTTGGTGGAGCTATTCTACTATAATCTGGTGAATTTCGGCAAACATTGCCAGTGATTCCTCGCTCCACTTTTGCTGTAGATTGCCAGACAATTTCTGTACTGTTGTTGAAACTAAAAATGATCTGATCGAGAGTGTCTTCCCAGATATAATAAATAACTATCTAAATCGCAATTGGCTCAGTAATCGTGCTATTTTGGCAGCAACAAATGTTGATGTATATCTAATTAACTACCAGATACAACAATTATTACCAGGCGATATAATTTCGTTTAAGTCAATCGACGCTACTGTCGATGAAGACGAGGCAGTGAATTTTCCAATTGAATTTTTAAATTCTTTAGACATATCAGGAATGCCACCACACAATCTTCGGTTAAAAACTGGATCACCGATTATTCTTCTGCGTAATTTGAATAAAAAAAATCACCGGAAATGTTCTAGAAGCAAGTATTTTGGCAGGAAAGTTTAAAGAAGAAATCGTTCTGTTACCACGCATTCCAATGATACCGTCAGATTCTCCAATACCTTTCAAAAGACTGCAATTTCCTATCCGTTTAGCTTTCGCGATGACTATTAACAAATCACAAGGACAAACAATGTCTATTTGCGGCTTAGACTTAGAGAATACATGTTTCTCTCATGGGTAATAATACGTGGCCTGTTCACGTGTAGGGAGACCATCGAGTTTATTTTTGTTGACAAAAGACAGGCTGACCAAAAATATTGTCATTTTATTTAATTTATGTTAAGCATAGTATTTATTAATAAAATAAAATTAAAGATGTTATGTAAATTAGTGTTCAATTTTGTCTATTAAGTCCTTCCTTAATTACTCAGCCACAGCAACGCGTGGTCGGGTCTGCTAGTATATTATATAAAATTTATTTCAAGTCTATAGCGTTTTTGGTTCGTGAAATATTAAAGGTTAACCAACATTCTAAATGCTTAGGTAAAAAAAAAACACCCACGCAATTTTCGTGAGAGCCCTTTCTGCATCTTTGTGCTTTATTATCTGTATAACAACATCTATTTGAAGTCTATATCTCTTCTTGTTCTTGAGCTATGGACGACGAAAAAAACGTCGAGAACATACGAACGTACAAACGTACGAATGTACGTACACATACACACGCACGCACAGATATCTTTCTAAAAATCTTTTATTTCGGCTCTAGGGAACTTGAAACGTCAAGAAATGTCAAAATTTTCAACTTGACAAATCGGACCCATTACAATAACTTCCTATGGGAAGTTAATAAGTAATGCAGATCCGCACTTAATTTATTAAAATTCATTGTAAGATCAAAGCTTGATAATGCTCAGGATATTTTTGACAATTGCTATTAGTAATGCAAGCTGTGAAAGAAGCTTTTCTAAATTTAAATTCATTAAAAAAAATTTTACATCAACTATGAGCACCTTCAGATTTACCAATCTCGCAATCTTATCAATTTGAGCCACAAGTATGTGATCTTATTAATATTGAAGCTACAATCAAGGATTTTGCTCATAAAAAGAATAGGCGCGTACAATTCTAAGTATTAAAATTAATATATTTTGTTTGCTATTTAATTGAACCTATTCTAATGAATGTTTACTATTTACATAATATTTATTATTAAAGAATTATAAAACGATTTTTGTCATTCTTAATATGTACCTATATACCCTTATACAATTTCCACGTTCAATAAAACTAAGTTGTATACTTTTTTATTTATAACCTGTGCCCTGTTATCACACCAAAAGGTGTAAGGAACTAGTGTCTACTTAATTTTCTTTCTCTTTAAGTTTGTCATGTCAGGGGTGGCAAACATTTCTTCCGCATACAGAATTGCATATTTGACGCGATGGTATAGCAAGCCCCATTCACTCTGAGGAGATGATGTATATAGTCAAGGATATGCAACGTATTGAGGTGAGAAACTAAATGACTTTGACTTGCAACCGAAATAAACCTAGCTGATTATGATGATGACGATGATGATAATTATTGTGACCTTATAAAAGTCTCAAAAACAATAATATTAGGTTCACTATTCACAAGAACTAAGTCTTTTTCGAAAAGCCTTAAAAGAAATCCACCAATTAAATTGCATTGTCTCTGTTCTGTAAAAATAATAAACAATAGATTCAAAAGAACAATAGTCTTATAGTATATTTTTTTAAAGATTTAATTTACACTGAAATTTTAGACTTTACATAAATTAGTATAGGTGTAACTAATTTGTCAACTTAATTTTCTATAACACGATGTTCTATACTTTTAAAATTATTGTTCATAAATGTCATATTTTTGTGTTTTTTCGCATAATCGTAATTTTATTTAATTTAAGTCCAAGCAACTATTCGATCAATTAAATGGTCTAATGTAACTAAAACTATATAACTAATAAAAACACAACATAAATTCTTTTTTAACACGAAATCGTAAAATTTATTCATCTTTTTGCTCAATACTCATTGTATACTTTACTTACACAACAAGAAGAAAAAATAACAACAAACAAAAATTACTTCATTATTTTAGGTTAAATGTTTTCCCACATTTCTTAGCCCATAACCAGCACTTAATCAAATTTCCTGACTAATTTTATTACACTCGAAAACATTAAAACAAATTTCCGATCACGAAATATTCATTTTTTTCTTTTATAGTTGTTGTTGTTTTTTTACATATACAAATATTAAAAGAAGAAAACAATAAAAAAAAAACAGTTTTACACTAATTGCCTCTTGAACTTATGTACAATCAAACCACGAAGGACATCTCCGCGTTATAAGTTGAGTTACATCATTTTATTTTATTTTTTTTAAATGACCAAAAGAACCCAGCAGGACATATTGCGTAGAACAATAAAAATTTGACCCCTTTGATTGACGATTTTGTTTAAAATTCATTGCTTTGTGCTCTGACACTGAGCATAGAACATAAAATAGAATAAAAACTTTCCAACACGAAACCCCGAAAAAGTAACAAAAATAACAACAACAAAAAGGGTTAATTAAACAATTGGTCAAGGGTGGTCGATCGAGCGTCGAGTTGGTGGCGCGCGGTATCGCCATCGATTATAATTTGTTATTTGTGCCGTAAATGCTACCAATTAATTCGACTCCTTCACACGACACAGTCAACTCCAAAGGCCAACCAGCAAAATATCCTGTGCCTGTCCTCTATGTACAACTCGCTGTATCTCTATAACGTGTGTGCAAACAACACTTAAAACAAAAAGTGACATGGGTAAACATGACCCCTGCCCGGGTGTCACTTACAAATGAAAAAGAAAGTCCCAACGAACCCCCTTCGTCCCAGAAAGAACGAAATAAAAATAAAAACAGAAACGAAACAAAAGAGCTGGGGTGAGAACTTTAACGCGTCTGTACTTTATGACCATCTTTTCTGTCCCGTGCAATGTCCATCCACCACCATCGACCGACCGAGACTGTGTCCGGAGAGTGCGGGCAATGTTTGCATGTTTAATTATATCGAATCCAATTGGTTTTTTCGTCATCACTCCTTAATTTACATATGACACGCATATCCCTTAAGGATATATCCACTTTTAGTGTACACAGTATATTATCTTCTTCGTCTTTGGCTTCAGCTCAACTCGAAGGTGGATAAACACGAAAGGGGTTGCACATCACGACAATCCACAAAAGTTCCTTCGGTCTTCGTCCTTTCTTTCAATTTTTTTTCCACTTCTCTTCAATGGATTATGCAAAATTTATATGACAATGTATCACGTCCTTGTGCAAACCACATCCTTTCGCATTGGAAAACAGTTTTCCTTTTTTGAAATCCCATGTCACATTTGCAATCGCTTGTGGGCCAGACATTTCGTATCAGCCGGCATAGATATGATAGCTTCCAACTTTATATTGACCACAGCCGCGTCGGAATGCAAGGAAGGCATCCTGTGGCAGGACATCAAACTCATTCCAGTTTCGCTTCATCATCATCATCGTCGTTCTCATTGTCCCCACACATACGGTACCGTACACCGTATTATAATATGCTGACTTAGTGAGATTAGTTTCTTGGAAAATCTTTGGAGTTTTGCTTGAGTGGCACTGACTCTCTAATCAAGATTCACTTGATGGTGCTCTCACCCAACCCTCGAGGGTAATATGGGTATTCAAGTCGCATAAGTCTTTCAAAAGTAGATATGACATGACATGGACTGTTTGTTTCTTCGGATACCAAGGATATGAGCTATAAAATAGTTTGTGTTTCGTATAATGTATATTCGTGTGTCTACGTTGTCTGGTTTTAAAGGAAATCCGATATGAAGAAGACCACAACGACTAATTGCTTAATTAGCATATGGTTTCGACATCTAAAACAGAGTCGAAGCAAGAGCTTTGTTTTGTTTATATTTTCTTTGGGTTCGGTTGGTGGTGGACTTTCATAATTCTCTGTTTCTTAATATGGATCCTTTGGAATATTTGGGTTCACTATATTGACAGACATTACCTATTACCCATATTGACTGAAGCTCATTCATTCTTCGGTAAACAATAAGGCACGCGTTTAGTACACAACATATACGCCGCCACCGTAGTATACTCAGTCCACCTTCTATTTTAATGACAGGTTAATAAAGTTTTAATTAAAAGAAGAAACGAAAAAATACCAAAGTGAAAAATATAAGTTTGAAACTCTGTGTGTTGTGTGTTTGTTTAATTACGAAATGTAATTGGAGCAAAAAAGGGATGAAAATTGAAAATCGATTTGTTTAACTTTCTGAATAGAGGCCACAGTCGTTGCCACATTTGGAAAAGGGTTAAGTAAAAATTGGTTTTATTTGAGACACACATACATTGTGCGTTTTTGGTGTGTATATTTTATAAATGAAATACAAGAAAAAAGGTAATAATTTCCTATATTTTAAAAGGCTATATGTGCATACATTAGTGATTGCTGTCTTTCAGATAATTAAAATTTAGATGCGTTAATACACCGACACGAAAATAAATACAATATTAATTCAATTTTGTAAGGAAAAAAAGAGAATCCACTTTGAGGTTTCTTGAAGTGGATGCGATGGAAATATATTAAAATAAAACATTGAGTCTTTAAAGTCGGAGGTAAAAAAGCTAAATCTTCTAATGAAATTTGATAAACAAAAAATGCTTGATCAACTTTTAGTCCGACACCCAATTTTAATTTTCTTTAAATGCTTTTAGACTTGAACCAGTAGAGTGTTTTCGGGAAGATACGAGGATATGGAATTCAGAATTTGATATGATTTTTTCTTTCAGTTCTAATTTTTTTTTTGTTGGGTTGTTTATGATTTCAGACACGTTGCGTTTGGTGCTCCAGTTACTATCAACGCAAACATATTTTTTTATTTGTTTGAATACAGTTGAGTTCTATGATTTAAAGGCTATAAAATTGTATTTATTTGACCCTGAGATTGTTTCTATAAATCTACGGCTTTCAGTGTTATAAGAACTGAAAAATCTTGTAAAACCCATTTTTTTACAAGAAGTAGAGAAATTTCTAGTACAAAAATGGAAAGACTTTAAACTTTCCTAGTTTTATTTTTTTATTTAATCCTGTTCCCAAAACATATATTTAAAATATATTTTTTTCAAGTCTAAAAAATTACATTTTACACTTCTTATGTTTCACTTTCAGTCAACAAGGTTATTCAGCAAAAAAATGATAATTTCGTCCTCTTAATTTGCGTTATTCCTAAAAAGACAAAGTCTTAAGAAAATGTAGGTAGCTATAAACAAAAGAGGAAATATTTGATCAACAAATTATTTTTTAGAAACATAAAATATTGATTAGATCAACAACTCACCAAAAACTTATCACTGTCTGATTTAAAGCGCGATCTGATGTATAAAGTGATTTTTTTTAAATTCATTTTTATTAATTCAAGCTTAAAAAAAGACAGTGAATATGTTTAGAGAATAGACGTACCTAAAGTTTCGTGTGGCAAAATATTCATCATCATATTGTTTTGAAAACCTAATAAAATTTTAAGTGTGGGAAAATATCGACAGCGAGCAACAAACAAAAAATAATCGCAAGTAAATAATAAATAAATAATAAGCTTGAGCTTAAAAACAATAAAATAACAATTATTTTTGTTCCTCTCACAAGTTTAACATTTTTTCCTAAAAACCAAAAGTGTCGTTAGTTTGGATTTCTATGTGTGTGAGAATGGCAGGTAAAACACGACTTGGAAAAGGAACCAAAATCTCTGAAAATCCAGACACTCCAATTTTATCCAGCTCTAAAAACTCAGAGAAACTGGCAAATACTCCCAAGCATACCACTCTAATCGTATCAGCTTCTAAATGGAAGATGAGTAAAATAATTCCTATTCCCAAAAACTCACTTTGTGAGGACTATAGAACGATTTTCATTCTTCTATTCTTGTCTAAAGTTTGTGAACGCATTGTGCGAAAACAACTGAACGGCTATATAACCCGCAACAATTATTTGGTATCAATTCAGTCAGGCTTTCGGGCTCAACACAGCTCCACAACTGCACTTCTTAAAGTCATTGAAGACATAAGGACCGAATTGGATAAGGATAGCGTATCGTATTTAGTTCTTCTAGACTTCTCCAAAGCTTTTGACATGGTGAACCATACCGTGCTGATGAATAAGCTGCGTTGGGTGTTTAACGTATCTTCATATGCAGTAAAATTACTTCAAGCCGTTTATTTGAATAATAGTCTGTGTGAGTATCTACCTTTACTTAAAGGTGTTCCCCAAGGTTCTATTTTATTACCCCTGCTATTTTCGCTGTATATAAACGAAATCGCTTCTCTTATTCGCGACGCTTCAAAGCATGCAGACGACATACAAATCTATAGAAGTTGTTCACTAGGACTTATCAAAAACTGTGCTTTTGATATCAATCAGGATTTCGAGCGGATCTCAAACTGGGCAGCTGATAACGGTTTGGCTCTTAACCCAAACCAATGCAAATGCCTTATGATATCCAAAAAAGAACTTGATTTGTCATATTTTCCGTCAATCATGCTAAATGGTACTATATAAGAATTTGTAAACACTTCTAGGAACCTTGGTGTGGTTTTCAATAGGACTCTTACATGGAATGACCATATAAACTCAATAGTAGGAAAAGCATATGGCACTTTAAGAACATTATGGACTGCTTAAGGCTTTATGCCGATTAAAACACGAACTGTACTTGCTTAGTCTTTGGTTTTACGTATCATATCACAATTGTGATTTCTATAGCTAAAACAAATTAAAAGAAGCCTTTAATTTTGTCATACGATATATTTATGAATTAAAAAGATATGACCATGTTTCCCATCTGAGACGAAGCTTTTTAAAAATGTCTTTCGATAACTTAATCAAATCCCGAACATTGATTCTACTTTTCAAAATTATAACTACGCGTATCTTTATGAACAACTTCGGTTTTCAGTATCAAACAGATCAACTTATTTAATTCATCCTCGTTTTAAATGTCTTACATCTGAGAGACAATTTTTCATCAATCGTTGCCGCCTTTGGAACTCACTCCCATCTTACTTGCGAGAACTTAGTTACATACAAAAATTTCAAAAAAGTTTACATGATTTTATTTCTAATCAAAACGACTACTAATCTTTTAAAGACATCTCACTTCTAATTTTCTATTTTTTTTCTTTTTTTACGGATATTCTAAGTTAAACAATAAACTTAATACCAATGCCTTTCAGCCCTAAGATCTGCTTTACTTTAATTTAAATTTCATTTATTTTTGTATTTATTAGAAAATTTGAAAACGAAAACTAATATCAAGATCCTTTTTTATTTTTACTTCAAAAAAAAAAAATGAGGTCTTTAATATAAATTTTAAAGCTTACTTAAACTACCTATCCTATCTACAAACTACTTAAAACTAGAACAACCACCGCACTTTTGCTCGCTAATGGCTGCCCGCGAAGATAAACGATGACTATCTTGCGCCAATTCTTTTACGTATCCCTTGTGGCCCTAGCCAACAGAGTCTGGAACAGAATTGTCTCCGACTTCTGGATATTTATTTTCAGTTTCCAGTCGTCGCAAGAGAATTCTAATAACCTCAACCTTTCGCGCCGTTCTGTACGCAAATAGATCGTCGGCGTATGCCTTTGTAAGACTACCTATCAGATCGCTGGTGTAAATGCTGAAGAGAATCGGCGAATTCACGGCTCCCTGTTGCAGACCATTTTTAATTGAGAATGTTGTGGTAGAAGTTACATTGCCATTTTTGACAACAAACTTTCTACCGTTAAGCATATCATAAAGTATATACAAGAGTGGCTTGCTTATGCCAAGCTTGCTCAGTTTTAGGTAAAGACCCTCTAACCATACGATGTCAAAGGCCTTTTCCAAATCAACATGTGCATTGTTGTTTTGATTCATTGGATATCAGAAAGGAGTTTAGACGCAGCATGAATTGTGTCACGACCCGCCTTGAACCCGAACTGTTTATACGCAATTATTTTGTTGTTCGCTGCCCACTTAGTCAGAGCACTATTAATGACTTTTTCGAAAACTTTACAGATGCTCGGAAGAAGACTTATCGACCGAAGATTTGACGGGTTGGAGTTGTCCTTTTCCTTTTTCGGGAGAGGATGAACTACAGCGGTCTTCCAATGCACTCGATAATATGCATTATTCAGTGCATTATTGAAGAGCGTGGTGTAAATGTCAATTGCTTCCATCGGTAAATGTCCTAGTACAACGTTGGATATACCATCGACACCTGCTGACTTTTTTATTGAATTGAATATGAGTTGAAGCTCAACAATCGTCACTAACAAGGGACTTGGTCCCGTTTGCTCGGCATTTGCCAAGGAATCGTCATTGAACCGCATGAAACCGCTGTTCTCAGATCGCCATTGTGTCATATCATTTTGAAGGTAAAAGTGATTAAGTAGGGCTCTGTTTTCCAGGTCGTGGTTGGGGCGAATGCTAGATGTATAAAGTGACTACATCATTATGTGGACAAATGAAAACATGATTTGCACCCCACATAATGTGAGATAAAAAAAGAAAAATGAAAATAAATCTTAACCTAAATCTGCACGTATGAATAAAATCTCCTAGAAAACTCTCCAAAGAAAAATATGTTAAAGTATTGAATCATGGGATTAAACCTCTCAATTTTTATTATAAAACCATAGAATTATTTTAAAATTAAATGAGTCTCCAAAAATGTAATACAATGTTTTCGTTTTTTTTTTTTTATTGTTAAAGGTTATCTCAAAAACTTGACTTGGTAGAGTGATTTTGAAATCGGAATCGAAAAATTTTAGCGTAGAAGCAAAACTGTTTCTGAGTTAAAAAATCGCAAAAACTATTACTAATTGACTGACGGATCATTAAATGTATAAAGCACTTCTTAACATAGCTCGTAAAAATTAGATCTTGCGTTATAAAGAAAACAAAATTGTCGAAAAATTGTGGTTTTCAATTTACAGGGCGGGCGGCGTGGTATCCACTCTTTTTCTTCAAATGTCAGTTAGAATAGTAAAATCTAGTAGAGAGTTAAAAATGTTGCGTTCAGGGGCGAGATGTAAGACTACTTTTCATAAATTAGGTATCGTTTATGTTTAGAACTGTAATGTTGTCTATGTCGTAAGTAATTATGTGTTAAAACCTTTACTAATATAATCAAGCATACAATTTGCTAAAAAATTTGTCTCAAATATTTTTTCGTATGCACTCAACATTTTCACAGATAGATAGAGGGCAGAAAGGGTATGGAAAACTCCCTTTGGGAACTCCATTTAGATCAATTACATTTATACTTTATACCTTTTGATGTGAACTTGTTCAGAATTTTATTTTATTTAAAATCCCATAGGAAGTTATTGTAATGGGTCCAAATTTTCGAATTGAAAATTTTGACATTTCTTGAAATTTCAAGATCAAGCGTGCGTGTGTACTTTCGCGACGTTTTTTAAAACCTAAACAAAAATTACTCCAAGTTGATACAAATTTAATTTTGATTCAAATGCATTTTCAAAAACTGGAGATTGTGGCTTTCAAATAATTTTATCTTTTAAGAAATATTGTTTTCAACATTCGGAAAAAATTTGAGAAAAATCTAACTGACTGTGTTTTTTACAAAATATAAAAAAATTATAAGAAAATTTAACAAAAGTTGGTAAACATTGATTTTCGAAACAAATATCTTTTCAATAATTTGAGATTATGGTTTATAAATAATTTTAACTTAGAAGAAATATTGTTTTCAACATTTGAGAAAAATCGAAATGACAGTTTTTTTACAAAAAAAATAAAAAAACCTCAAAACAAATTTAATAAAAGTTGATAAAAATTGTTTTTCGACTAAAATATCTTTTGAACTTTGAGATATTGGCCTTAAACTACTTTTATCTTTTAAAAAATATTGTTGTCAACATTCAGCAAAATTTTGAGAAATATTAAATTGACAGTTTTTTTAAATTAAAATATAAAAAAAAAAACAATACTAAAACTAAGTAAAAATTTATTTTCGACTCAAATAGTTTTTCAAAAATTAAAAATACTGTGTTCAAACTTTTTTTATTTCACAGAAAATATTGTTTTTAATACTAACTAATTTTTTTTATAAAGATCCAATGTATGTTTTTTCATGAAAAATTAAATCAACAAAAAATTTGGTAAAAATTGATGTTCGGTTCTTGATATTTCTCAAATTAATTTCATTCATCCAATTTAAAAATTTAAGAAATGCTACTAAAGTTGGTAAAAATTGGTTTTCGACTAAAAATATCGTTGACAAAAATACATTTTGAAATCTAACTATTTCATAATTTGCAAAATATTGTTGGTTATTTTAAAATTTTAACGAATAATTCAACTGACAACTTTTTAAACAAAACACGAAAACCTACAAACTTTTAAGGAACAAATCGACAGACGGGATGGAAAGTTATCAGTTTGTGTCGCATCCTAGCCTCTTTTTTTTTGTATTATTTGTTTTAATTTATTGATTAAGCTCATTGTAGTCTTTTATTTTTGCAAATACAACAAAGTTTAGTGATCCATTGCTGAGTCTTAAATAAAATAATAAATTTCATAAATGGAAGGTTAAAAGTTTTGATATTCACTTTGTGATGTTGTATCATTATTTTTATTATTAAATGTTTTTAAATTAATTGTTTTTTTGAGGTTAGGTTTTTCATGCATTAGTATTTGACAGATCACGCTGGATTTCAGCCATGGTGTCAAAGAGAAAGATGCTCAGTATGCTTTGACATTTCATCATGAATAGACTTACTAACGAGCAACGCTTGAAAATCATTGAATTTTATTACCAAAATCAGTATTCGGTTGGAAATGTGTTTCGCGCTTTACGTCCCATTTATGGTCTACATAATCGACCAAGTGAGCAAACAATTACTTTATTGGACATTAAACCTACCGCACGAATGCGTACTGTGCGTACAGAAGAGAATATTGCGTCTGTTTCTGAGAGTGTTGCTGAAGACCGTGAAATGTCGATTAGTCGCCGTTCGCAGCAATTGGGTTTGTGTTATTCGACCACATGGAAGATTTTACGCAAAGATCTTGGTGTAAAACCGTATAAAATACAGCTCGTGCAAGAACTGAAGCCGAACGATCTGCCACAACGTCGAATTTTCAGTGAATGGGCCCTAGAAAACTTGGCAGAAAATCCGCTTTTTTATCGACAAATTTTGTTCAGCGATGAGGCTCATTTCTGGTTGAATGGCTACGTAAATAAGCAAAATTGCCGCATTTGGAGTGAAGAGCAACCAGAAGCCGTTCAAGAACTGCCCATGCATCCCGAAAAATGCACTGTTTGGTGTGGTTTGTACGCTGGTGGAATCATTGGACCGTATTTTTTCAAAGATGCTGTTGGACGCAACGTTACGGTGAATGGCGATCGCTATCGTTCGATGCTAACAAACTTTTTGTTGCCAAAAATGGAAGAACTGAACTTGGTTGACATGTGGTTTCAACAAGATGGCGCTACATGCCACACAGCTCGCGATTCTATGGCCATTTTGAGGGAAAACTTCGGAGAACAATTCATCTCAAGGAATGGACCGGTAAGTTGGCTACCAAGATCATGCGATTTGACGACTTTAAACTATTTTTTGTGGGGCTGCGTCAAGTCTAAAGTCTACACAAATAAGCCAGCAACTATTCCAGCTTTGGAAGACAACATTTCCGAAGAAATTCGATTTATTCCGGCCGAAATGCTCGAAAAAGTTACCCAAAATTGGACTTTCTGAATGGACCACCTAAGACGCAGCCGCGGTCAACATTTAAATAAAATTATCTTCAAAAAATAAATGTCATGGACCAATCTAACGTTTCAAATAAAGAATCGATGAGATTTTGCAAATTTTATGCGTTTTTTTTTTAAAAAGTTCTCAAGCTCTTAAAAAATCACCGTTTATAATGAAAATATGCAAAATTTGTTAAACACTTATTTGTTATCCTAAATAGACTTTTATTCGTCACTAAGCGGTGGAGGTAGCCAGGTCATATTAGCACTGTGCCAAGAGAATTAGTTATCATCAGTATACACACTTCACAGTTGATGAAGAAATGAATGTCATTGTCTTTCACAGAGATATGCGAATAGGTTACGCCACTGCCCGTCTTACAATCAAAAATGGAAAATGACTTTGAATCTCCAAGAATATCGGCATTAACCTACTTGTAGCAATTAGGCTTATTTACACCTTATTGAATTATAAATTAGAATTGTTGTAGATAGTTAAGCATGGATCGAACGCAATGGCTCTCCATTTTTTACGATTATTAATAGAAACATGGCTGATAACAACTCCACTTATTTTTAAGCGGAATACTACAATACATAAAATATATACTCGTAAATTGCCGCTAAAGAAGTGCTTACGATTTGCGGATAAATTGATTTCTTGGCAAATGGTGAATAATATATTTTTTATATTGAAAAAAGCCAAATACAAACATTTGATTTTCTCAGATTTTCGATTTTGACCGAAAAGTTTGTATTTATTTTTGGTCTTTACAAAATAGAAACAAAAGCACGGGCGAGGAAGACAAACGTACATAATTTCGACTTAAGGATTAAATTTTTTACGAATGTAATACTTGAAATTGTATCTAAGTATAGTAAGTTCCTATTGTAATACTAAAGAAGAGGCTGTAATTCGACCCACACTGATAACTTCCCATCCCGTCTATCGATTTGTCTTGCTTAAAAGTTTGTAGGTTTAAATTTTGGGCTAAACAATATTTTTTAGTTAAATTATTTTTTAAAATTACCAACAATATTTTCCATATAAAGAAATAGTTTATTTTGAAAATCTAGTTAAATAGATTTTTAGTCGAAAACAAATGTTTACAAATTTTAGTTGCATTTCTTAAATTTTTATAAATTGAATGAATGAAATAATTTGAGAGATGTCAAGAACCGAACATCATTTTTTACCAATTTTGCGTACTATTTTTGGTATTTTTTTACGAAAAAATGGACTGTTTAATTGTTATAAAAAAAAGTACTGAATATCGAAAATAATATTTTCTTCAAAACAAAAAAAAGTTTTAATTTTTGAAAAGCTATTTGAGTCGAAAGTGTTAGTATTCGGTTTTTAAAAAAAACTGTCAATTAGATTTTTTTCAAAATTTTACTGAATGCTGACAACAATATTTTTCGAAAGAGAAAAGTAGTTTAAAGCAATATCTCCAAGTTTTAAAAAGATATTTGAGTGGAAAATCAGTTTTTAAAAACTTTTATTCAGTTTTTTGTTTAGGTTTTTATTTTAAAAAAACTGTCAATTCGATTTTTCTCAAAAATATTTTAGATTTCAAAATAGTTATTTTTCGTTTTTGTTTATAAAACTTTAGTTGGATTGTTTTCCAGAAATATACTTGTTTGGCATCACGTTGCTGTACATAATACAAAATTTAATTCAAGTCTCTATAGAGTTATTGGCTCGTGAAATATTGCGGTTAACCAAAATGTTCACCTTTGCTTTGGAAAAAAAACACCCACTTAATTTTATTAAGAGTCCTTAATGTATCTTTCTGCATTTTTATCTGCATACAAAAACATATTCAAGGTCGATATCTAAACTGGTTTTTGAGCTATGGACAACTTACAAAATTTTCCGAACGTACGTACAAATACACGCACAGACATCTCTCTAAAAATGTTTAATTCGAATCTAGGGACCTTTAAACGTCGAGAAATTTAAAAATTTTCAATTCGACAAATCGAACCGATTACGATAACTTCTTTTGGGTTTTAAGTAAATCAATTGAAAGTTGTCTGACTTTCCAATTTAAAATACACAGTATTGAAATAAAGTAGTACCCGTGGCATGATGGTTAGTGCTTTGGACTGTCATGCAAGGGGTCTTGGGTTCAATCCCTGCCTGTGCCACCTTAATTTAAAAAAAAAAAAAAAAAAAATTAATTTTCGCGGGTACTGCCTCTTGCGAGGAATTGACAAATCCTTCAAGAGTAATTCTTGTCATGAAAAAGTGCTTTCTCAAACTAGCCGTTCGGATTCGGCATAAAATTGTAGGTCCCCTCCATTCCTGACAACATTACTCGCACACAGGAATGGTTGAGAGTTGTAAGTCACTAGGCCCTGGTTCACAACGGACTGTTGCGCCACCCCATTTGATTTTGATTTGAGTATTGAAATAAAAGCGTTTAAAACTTCGAGTACATTTAAGTTCAAGAACAAGTGCTTAGTGGTTTTTCAAAACCATATAAAAATCTTTTTTTCAAAATTCTAGTTTGACCCTAGACTATAAAACTAATATTGAAAAATGGGTTCCAAAATATTTGGTTTTCCTTGATTAACCATTTTAGTATTTCAAATTTTAAAAATAAAATTAATGAATTTTATTAAAAATATTTAACAAGGCTCGAAGATCTGTCAAACAAGTTGATTTTTTTGAGTTCTGTGCGAAAATTCTAAGTTTACATAGTAAATAAATTACCAACAAACATTTAAAACCGTCACGATAGAAAAGAAACCAGCCTTTAATAGACTTATCTTTAGCTTGACGAACATTGCTGAATTATATCTTCTAAGGCGCAAAAAATTATACACCTTTTTCGTCGATTTCCGAGCAGCTTTCTATTCTATCGACATAAAAGCCCTAATTTACAAGCTATTTAGGACGGGATATCTCTTAAAGGAGGTTGATTGAAAACATCTGCAAAGAAGCAAGGTATACAGTCTGGGATGGGCAAAATTTATCAGAGTGGTTTCTTGCGTTCGCTGGATTGAAACAAGGTTGTAATCTCAGTCCCTCACTATTTTGCCTTTACATTCAAGATTTTAATAATGAATTGCCATGTGGCATAACAATCGATGGGTTCCCTATGAAAGTACATATGTAAGCAGACGACCTAGTTCTGCTATCGGAAACACAGGAGTCCCTGCAGCTAATGATCAATAAATTAAGGGATGACTGCTTTAAGTGGAACCTTACTTTAAATCTCAACAAATCAAAAACGATGGTCTTTTGGAGAGGAACTGGACCTTTGGCTGCAAATGAAAAATGGTACTATGGTGAAAATTTTAACGAAAATGTTAAAGAATACCAATACCTTGGTTTTACTTTAACGAGCAACCTGAATTCCGAAAAGCACCTTGAGAAAAAGCTATCGGCTTCCAAAAACGCTTTTGATACAATATGGCAAAATATTTACGGAAATTCGGATCTCTCTTTCAGTCTCAGTCCATCTTGTTGTATGCTGCAGAATCATGGGGCTGGCGCCCTTCGGAGACCACTGAAAAACTCCTCCGATTCTTTTTAAAACAACAGTTTCATCTACCGGGCACAACA
Organism: Eupeodes corollae; assembly: GCF_945859685.1. Lineage (NCBI taxonomy): Eukaryota > Metazoa > Arthropoda > Insecta > Diptera > Syrphidae > Eupeodes > Eupeodes corollae. Next base: position 252,500,838 of record NC_079147.1, read on the forward strand.
CCAAACTATATGCTTCTTATCGAAACTGGGTTATCACCACTGTACCTAAAGTCACTTAGATTACATTTTAATTACATTGTTAAACTAATGAACAGCCACACCGATAAAATTGCTAGGAAGATTGCGGTATCAGTCATAAGGTCCCAAAGTTCATGGTTTGAAGAATGGAAAAATTTAGCAGACTCTTGTGAAATACCTTTCAGCTTGACTTTGGAAAATGTTACAGAGTGGAAACCTTTTCTCTATAATTTACTCGAAAACCTCCATTACAAAGCAATTGAAGACAACATAGAGAAGGCGGGAAGCTCACTTCACAGAGAAATATATTCAAAACTCCAATATGATTTAGAACAAGGCAACTATTTCAATGACAATTTTAGCTGTGAATAAATATCTTTCCTGTTCCGAGCAAGAGGAGAGTTGTTATCTTTGAAATTCATACCGCACCGCAATGACTTAGCTTTGATTTGCTCCATGTGCAATACCAACGAAAGGGAAAATATAGTTAATTTCATCGCAAAATGTATAATTCTGGCAGAAATCCGACGACAAATATGGAAACAAAATATTTTAGAAGAAGTTGATCTTCTAGCGATTTTAAATGGAAAAAACTGGCAACAACTAGCACAATTTATTAAAATAGCAGTAAACTATAGAAGAAAATAATAAGTGAAAGCTTTTAAATTTAAAATAAAAAATCAATTAATTTACAAAATTCAAATAAAAACAGTAAGCAAGGCTATCATTTGGCTGATGGCCCCTCTGGCCATGCCTTATAAGATTTAGCTTTGACTTTATTGCGTAGAGCTTAAATTTAATAATATCGACGGTTTATTTATTTATTTTTTATTTAGCTTAATACAAGCTTAATACAAGACGAAGAGAAGGGGGCCAAGGTGACTACCTTGTGGGACTCCAGAAGTTGCATGTATAGGACTGGAGACTGAGTTACGGAAAAGGACTCTATAAGTTCTATTCGCAAGATAGAAGCTTATCCAGTTTATAAATATAGATGGAAAGCCTGGAGCTCTTAGTTTGAGATAAATTATCTTATGCAATGGAAATAAACGGAATCATAAACTAAGCTTTCAAAAAGTTTTGGAATGCATGAAAGTTTAATAATAGGTCTATAATTGTTATTTTCAGTTTTATTGCCTTGTTTATGAATGGGAAATATAAATGAATCTTTCCATATATGAGGAAACACACCTTGGGAAAGAGAGAGTTCAAAGAGTGCACTTAAAGGCTTTGACAGAGAATGCATACATTTTTTTAGAACAACTGATGGGACGCCATCAGGACCAGGGCTAAAGTTTTCTTTGAGGCTTACGATTTTGGCAAGTACCATTTCTTCAGTTATTGTAAACGATGAAAGGGAGGTTTAAGTGCAACCATCTAAATAACTAAAGTAGTGTGGATCAGGATCATGCAGATGTTCACTATAAGATTTGCTAAAATAATTAGAAAATAGATTTGATATGGTTGTTGGATCAGAGGAGATTATGTTGGAGAAACTCATTGAAGGTGGAAACCCATCAGATTTTCGTTTGACATTTACTTACTTACTTACTTAAGGTGGCGCTACAGTCCGGGGCGGACCTGGGCGTTTGACATTTATAAACTTGAAAAATTTCCTTGCATCAGAAAGAGGGTTATTTTCCATTTGGTTAAGGTATTGGTTATAAAGGGATTCCCTTAATTCAGAGAAAGAATTATAGGCGAGAAGATAGTTGAAGTGATCAGTATCAGATTTGGACTGTAAAAAGATCTTCCAAAGCTTGTTACGGGTATTTCTTAGGCTACGGAGCTCTCTGTTGTACCAAGGGGGAGCAGAGGTGAAATCTTTTCTACGAGAGAACGGTACTGATTCTTCAATATAGTACGAAAGAATCAAATAAAACCAATTTGTAAGGGACTCAACTGTTAAGTGGAGGGATCTTAATTCAAAGTCGGCTGAGCTAAGAAGATTGATAAGTTTGGAGAAATCAGCCCTACGAAAATCATTACAGTAATTTTCCATTTCAAAAAAGTTGTTTTCAAATTCAGTGGGGAAGGAGAGATTAAGGGGTGGATGATAGCGATACAAGGTTGAGAAAAGGTGAGGGCTCGGGGAGACAACACAGTTATCGCAATCAGATAAGAATATGAGATCGAGATGTATCCCCATAAAGTTTGCTACTCTTAGGGAGTGTAACCTTAGCTGATACACCTTCAAATTCGATTGAAGTGGGAATACGGAGTAAGGAACTTTCTTTACTAGTGATAGCTAAAAGCACACCACGACCGTGTATATTACTAGCATATTCCACGACATCCATTCGATAGATGGAATAGTCGTTAGTGAAGAGTTCAGAACTAAGGATATCAGGTGTGAGGTTGGTTGCGGTAAGGGCAAAGCTGTGATAAGGAAGATTTCGGGAGTTATTAAAGATGGCAGAAATTTTAGACCTTAACTCTAGAAAGATAACCATATTTCATTACCCATAAGAGATACACATGATTTATACGTCGATTCGACGTAGGTTATCTTTCTAGGGTTAACCCTTTTACATTTTGATAGTAAAGGCTCAGACATTCAGGTTTAGTGGTCTTTAGGTTAGGAGCGAGAGTATTTTTTCATATCTGCACGGGATTTTTGGATATGAGATAGTCGTTTTGAAGAGATAAACAACGCAAAAGAGGTTAGGTCTTCTCTCACTTTTTGAATAGAAATTTCAAGGCCATCATGAAATTTCAAGAATATTTCCATAAGTGCATCACGTTTGGTAAGGAGGCCTTCTTGGGAGATTAAAACCTTAATGTTTGTATTTGTTTTACCTTCAAAGCAAACAGAATCTGGTTTGTCGTGCAGGAAAGTTAGGTAAAGACGAACATTATTGTAGATTTTGTGGTCTCTAAGATGGGACATACCATGCCGATCATTAGTATTGACCTCAGATAAATGTTTAGTTAACTTAACATTTGGAGGGATCATTGGGTTAAGGAATCCTTGAGGTTCTTGGAAAACTGAAGAAGAAGTAGGGTTAATGGTGTGAGAATGGATAAAATTTGTATACGCGGGTGTTTTAGCAGGAGCATCAACCATCAGAGAGCAAAAACCAAGACCCGGATGAGAAGTTTTAAAAAAAAAATCGTTGCGATAGAGGCTTTTCTGATGTAGGAGAAGTTTTCCGTTTAAGGGACGAAAGTTGGTTGGAGAGAGAAAAGTTTGGAAAGATTTGTGTTTTAAGAGTCCAGTTAGTTTCAATATTTTTTTTTTGGGATTAGGTTGGGGATTAGGTTTGGGATTAGGTTTGTGATTAGGTTTGGAATTAGGTTTGGATTTGTTAGACTTAATAAAATTAAGTAAATTAAACCTAATGATTTTGTAAAATTTTTCTTGATAAATCCATAAATCTATCTATCTATCTATCTTTCTATCTTAGGCCTTACCACAAAATTTCAAACAAACTTAAAAATTCGAAAAGGCCTAATATACCTTTATACTGAATTGAATAATAAAAGCCAACAACATTTCTCAAACCATTTGATACAATTTTCAGACAGTCGTCATTCGTCATTTTTTTTTATTTTCTGAAACAAAATAAATTCGATACTCATTTGTTTCTCTTTTTGATTCTTTTATAACACAAAGAAAAAGCATTTTGGTATAAATAAGTTCGGTCACCCTTTAAAATGTCTCTTCAGTCTTGCATTTTTAATCAAAATCTCTCAGAATTGCAAAATAAGAACAAACATTTATTATGTCCGATGCCCAAGGGAAGGATCAAATAATAATAATTTTTCTTCCATTTAGTCTGGCATGTTTGTTTGTTAGATAATATCCTATCCTTTCTAAAAAAGAAAAACAAAAATAAAACATAATACCTTTGGTCTTTCCGTTGTAAGAATTAATCGTCTGGGCATGACAGTAGAACAACTCACCATCCACCACCAACCCTCCAACCCCAGTCCGTCGCAAACCGCATTCAGAAGACTAAGAATACAAAAATAGATGCAAAACAAAAATTTTGTCTTAATTGTTGCATCATTGTTATCCTTAGCGCAACCCTCTCGGAAAAAGTGCAACAATCGTTTGCCTGCAAGGCATTTATCATCACATCATAAGTCCCCCTGTTATGCGGAATTTCCCAAATAACAAAATACTTGAACTTGGGTTCGGTTTGCGGCGAATTGGCATCGGTGAACCTTTAAATTAATTATTTTCCTACTGACCTCTGTCCAGCTTCGGGAGGTCCTACAAGCGCATCGAATTATAAAAAGAAAACACACACACACACAAAAATGGAATTAATTTAATTTTTTGGTGGTGTTGTTGTTGGTTAATCTTGAACGGAGGGTCGTCGAACATCGAGACAAGGATATGGGCATAGGCAATGCAGGAGTCCTTTTTATCACAACATATCGGGATCAGCCAAATAAAGAGATCCCTCTGGGGTTTAATGTGGTGAGGAACCGGTTTATCGTGTGACATTATATAATTGAGTCCTTTGGACAGAGGAGTGCTCTAAAGTTGTTAACTACACGAGGGCAATTGAGAAGGGCAGTTTCGTGATAAATTGGCCGGCACTGATTCAAGCAGCAGCAGCGGTGTGATTTAGGCTCAGCTAATGAGATGACCTGAGGTCAGTCGCAGTCCTCTCACATAAAGTCAACCCCTATAATATATGCCTATGATATGTTTCTGTTATTTATGGCTCGCTCCTTTTTTTGTGGTAAGGTTTTCATTTGTTGTTGAGATTACGTTGTTTACACATTAACATGTTCCATTTATGTGGAATAGTGACTTTTTGATTGCATGTCACCTCCTGGAGTGTGACCATTGTCCAAGTATGGTTCAAGGGTATAATCGGTCATCGGAGGATTGTTGGAATCATGTCCAGTTTATGGTAAGCCAATTGAGTTGGGGTGAATAAAATTAAGTTGTTGTACTTATTTTTATTTGTAGGTATAATTAAAAGCATTAGTGTGTGGACAAGTAAATTTATACATGCACTTAATTTGAATATAAGATTTAATTGATATGTTATAACAATATAAATTGGAGGATAAGTGACCAGTTCTTTTTTTCTGAATAGCGAACATTTTAATTGGAAAGTTGGGGTGTATTATTTTTGATATTTTTTGTAAAAAAATGTTTGTTTTTAATAAAATATGGTTAATAATGGTGTAGTGTAATAAGAATAACCATTCATTAATTAATTGATTGAAACGTAAACAAAAATAATCATGTAAACAAATCCACACAATAAAATAAATTCTGCAATACAACCAATTATTGCATTGATACATAACACCTATTTTCGTTGTCCCCTTTGACCAACGAAACTGAGAGCATTGACGTCGCTTTGATGACGATGCATTATGAATGACACAGAATGTATTTTACTACACTACTCCAGAAAGCAAATTATAATGAGTAATAGAATTGTCCCCAATAATTTGTAAGAATATATCGATAATTTTTAAGTATAAATAGTTGTGAATTTTGAATAATAAAATCATTCTTGATCATACTTTACAAGTTGACTTGAGTCATTCATATAGGCACCTTCTGCCACTTATATTATATAAATATAATAATATATTTATATAATATTATCAGCGAGCTGCGCTTTAAATAGCATTATAAGCGTGTTACGCTGGCTCCCTGAAATTACGCCATAGGAAATTACGCCAAAAACTGTTTTGGAAAAAAAGCCCAAACAATTTTGGCGTACAAAAATAGGAAAAAGCGCCCAAAAACAAAAAGGAAAATACGCCAAAAAGTGTGGAAATTACGCCAAACTTTTGGAAAAAGAGCCAAAATACTAAAATGGAAAAAACGCCAAAAAAATAAGAACTTTTTGGTGTAATTTCCAAATTAGTATTGGAAATTAAGCCTTTAAAGAATGAACAGAGCTTTTTCTGGCTTAATTTCCAAAATTAATTTGGAATTAAAGCCCAAAAAGTCTATAAAAGAATCTGAACGTACGACGTAACATGGAGCGGCGCGGTGCAACCCGCGTGGTGCGGCGCCGCGCGCGTCGCGCCGCAACGGCGAACGCGACGCGTACGCGCTGCCTCCCCCGCCGTTGATTATATCATAGGTACTTGTGCATTTGTTTTGTAGAACACGTTTTCTTATAACTTTGTTTATCTCAATTTGTCAATTTTTGTATAGGTATTAAATGTAAACCTGAAGGACATCTGCCACATTTTCCCGACAACACGGACATTGGTCAATGAAGTTCTTTGCTTTTACACACAATCCATCACTTTTTACTTTCATTTTAGCACCACAATTGTTAATATAACAAATGTAAAGAACATCTTTTTTATACACACATTTTTTTTTGTGTATTTGTTTTTGTTCTGTTACGTACAAAAGTTTGCTATTTTTTTGTTTACCACTTATAATTTCATAATCAAAACTTTCCTTTTTGTCCATCGCTTTATCAAAATGCTCTTCTACTAACGGTATGGAAACAACAAACTATCAATCACTACTGATCACGTTAAAAAATTTAACCTAAAATATTCTCTTCAAAATTCGTGAAAAACAAGTAAAACACTGTTATTTGCCGTTATATAATTTTGTATACCATATGAATACATTCGACAAACATGTACTTTTTTGTTTTTGATTTGGAAGAATAAACGGTTAATTTTCTGGCTTTTTATCCTTATTTGATTAGGAAAAAAAGCCAAAAAGTTTGTTTTGAGTCGTTTTTTGCTTTAAGATTTGGAAAAAAACTAAAAAGTTTATTTTTGGTCGTTTTTTCCTTTTTTGTTTGGAAAAAAAGTCCAAAAGCAAATTTTTGGCGTTTTTTCCAAACAAAAATTGTTTGGCCTTTTTTCATTATTCTAAAAGGAAAAAACGCCAAGAAATTTTCGGAAAAAATAGCCAAAAAATCCGGAATTAACACCAAACTCTTTGGGTTCTTTTTCCTAGGAAAAAAAGCCAAAAAATTGTATGGAGAATTTTTGGCGTTTTTTCCATTTTATTTTTTTGGCGTAATTTCCTATGGCGTAATTTCCGGGAGCCTGTTACGCTACATATAACTTAGGGAGAAAGACACAAACATTACAATGGTTTTAAAAGGACTCTATCGAATAAAGTATGAAATGAACAAAGTTCCAACGTCCACTAAATTCTCTAGGAGAAGCTAATTTCGTTATTTATTTACCCTTTGCCTTGACTCTTTATCATAGCTGAATTTGACACCTTTTCTTTGTGTGTTATTCTATCAGTTATCACAGAAATTTCGACCAGTAATGAGTTTTTCCAAGGAAGACATCTTTGGTGGAATAATCGGGAAGAACAGCCTGCACGACAACACTTCCGACAACGGATTCAGGCTCATAGATTTTGCTGCGGGGCGAAACGTCATGGTAGCCAGTATGCGTTTTCCACACCTCAACATTCACAAAGGAACTTGGACTTCTCCAGATCAATCTAAAGTAAACCAGATTGACCATATTGCGATCGACGCCAGACACGCTTCCAGCATCATGGATGTACGAACTTTCCGAGGAGCCAACATCGACTCGGACCACTACCTCGTTGTAGCCAAGGTAGCACTTAGGATGTCCAGACCCAAGGCAAAACAGGCAGGTGCTGGGAGAAGGTACAACGTCGAACGGCGCCAGAGATCGCCAAATCCTTTTCCGACCGAGTTACAAGTAACCTCTCTCGAAGTTCTCTGCCGACAACGCATTGTATCGAAAACCAGTGGCAACATTGCCAAGATGCAATCAGAGAAGCCGCCTCAAGGAACCCCTGGTTTGATGAGGAATGTTAAGAGGCAAATGCAGCCAAACAACAGGCACGCAAAGCGGCGCTGCATAAAAGGACTAGAGCTGCTCATGAGCTCTATAAGCGGAAGAGGCGAGAGGAACGGCGACTTCTAAGAAGGATAAAGAAAGGACATGAGAAGCGTGCGGTCAAAGATGTTGAAAGTTTTATGAACAGGTGAAACGAAATTCACAGGTACATAATTTTAGAACCGAAGGCTGAAAAGACGAAAGTGGAAACATCATAGTGGAACCGCAGTCAATGCTGAGGATATGGAAAGACCACTTCTGCCAACTGTATAACGGCGACGACGAACTGAATTCCGCTGTCAGTCAGGATGATCCATTCAACATAGACGACGAAAGCCAACAATCCCGTCCTCCCGACTTAGACGAAGTAAAGATTGCCATATCTAAGCTGAAGTCTTATAAAGCCACTGGAGCGGATGGCTTGAATGCCGAGCTCTTTAAAGCAGCTGGAGATAAGTTGGTTAGGAGCATGCACCAACTTATCTGTAAGATATGGTCGGAAAAAAGCACGCCCGATGAATGGAACCTCAGTATATTTTTTGCCCGATCCTGAAAAAAGGAGACCCCCTAAACTACACCAACTATAGAGGAATCAGTCTACTTAACATCGACTATAAAATCTTCTTTGCCGTAATATGTGAACGTCTAAAGCCCATCGTCAACAACCTGAAAGGTCCTTATCAGTGTGGTTTTAGACCAGGAAAGTCGACAATCGATCAAATATTCACATTACGGCAAACCCAAAAACACCAAATCGACACCCACCATCTTTTCATCGATTTCAAGGCCGAATATGACGTCATATACAGGGACGAGCTGTATAGAGCCATGTCTAGTTTTGGCATCCCTGCCAAACTAGTCCGGTTGTGCAGGATGACCATGGAGAATTCACGCTGCTCCATAAAGGTTGGAAACAACTTAACAGAACCTTTCGATGTCAAAAAAGGTTTTAGACAAAGTGATGCGCTGTCATGGTTTAACATCGTGCTTGAAAGAATAGTGCAGAGCTCACACGTCAACACTAGAGGCACTATTTTTCAAAAGACTGTCCAATTACATATGCTGATGACATTGACATAATCGGAAGAACTCAGCGTGATGTCAATGGGGCTTTTGTTTAACGGTTAATGAGGGCAAAACAAAGTACATGCTGTCGTCAAGAAAGGACATACAACACCGACCTCTTGGTCAAAACGTCACCACCGACAGACGTAACTTTGAGGTAGTCAAGGACTTCGTGTACCTAGGCTCCGCTGTAAACGCATTACACAACACCAACGCTAAGATCAAACACATAATAACTGTTACTAACCGCCCAACACCCATACTTCAAGAAAGCTTCTAGGTTACAGCTTAAAAGTTAACGAGCCTGAAACGAGACATTATCAAATCTAAGCAAGTTAAAAGCAAATCGATCAATGACATTAAATGCTAGCTTTAACTTCTGAGCCGAATAAGAGTCATGGTCTGCAAACAGCTTGCACCCATACCATATTATAGGAGGAACGAGTGCCAACTTTAATTAAGAATGAGCGGGTAGAATTGATCTAATAACAGAGTCCTCTCAGCGAAGCATACATCTTTGACACAACAGTATCGACGTGTCTATTGTTAAAAGTCAATCCTAAGTTCTTGACTTGTGTAACATTATCAATGTTGCAATTATTAAATAACGGAAGAGCAGTTTTTAGTTTTGAGTTTTTTATTCGATACGGGAAGAGCTTAATTTACAAATCCTACGAATCAACATTGAGGACAGATTTGAGCTAAACTTATTATTATAAAAATTGTATTTCGCAGATTTTTTAAGCTCATGACAAGATTACTTGACCGTATAAACTTATGAAGCATTTCACTGCTACCAAAACATCTCCAACGACAATATGAAAGATCTCTTGCCTAAATTCTGTTCCTTCTATCAATACCATATTGACACTGATGATGTTCAGTGAAGTTATAAGTTTTCCTGAGAGTACGATTAAGGAAGCATTAGTTAAAACAAACATTGATCTACCGTCTAGATATGATTGACTGACCCGCAATGGGATGAAACTTAATCCTGAGATAGAATTTTCTGTCTGTATACATCCACATTAATTCTATCAGACCAGCTGTTTTTGCATTGAGTGAAACCCAAGTTGGTGAAGATTCCAATCCTGCTGAATTTTGTATTCATGGGTATTGCTTTTTGCCATTATTCTATTTACTCCGTGTAATTTACCACAATACGGTCATTGTACTAACTTCCTTTTTAATTCCATGTGGTTAAAACTTTCCGTGAATAAGCACATCATTCACTATTGTTTTCTTTATGGAAGCCCAAACCTGGACAGAGTTTCAACTTCTCAGGAATTTGATGCTCTGTCTGACTCCGTACAAAGAATTGTCTCCCTGTATCCTCACACTGAAATCGTTATTACGGTCGATTTCAATGTTCAAAATCCTTGTGGCTTCACCATTCGGGCCAGACAACGCCCGAAGGATGGTGTGCTGAGATTTTTGCTGAATTTAACCATCTTACTTAGCTTGTCAATGAGCCTACTCGTATATCAGACGTTAACGGCCGAGCAGAAAATACACTTAACTTGTTTCTCACTTCTGATCCTGATAAGTACACAATGAGTGTATTGACGCCTCTAGGCAAATCGGAACACAGTGTCATATCTGCTAATTTCTCGTGTCAAACAAATGCAGTTAAAGAAAGAGCTCCAAAGAGAACCGTTTGGCAGTAAGAGAAAGCCAACTGGGACTGTCTCAATAATTTTTTCAGGATCTTTAACTGATCGCTATGGTTCTTCGGTAGCGACGTAAACTCCAGTGCTTCAGTGATTTCAAGTATGATTCATCTGGGAATGGAAACGTTTATCCCAAATAGGGTTAAAAGTATTAAACCCAAGGTTAAATCATGGTTCGATTCGAGCTGCAAAGAGGTTATCAAGGAGAAAGAGGTGAGCTTCCGGTGTTTTAAACCCAACCAAACTGAGGATAAACCGGAAAAAGTTGAAGCAATCCAGGAAGGCCTGCAACCCTTATATTCGAAGGACCAAATTTTTACATGACCAAAATTACGGAAAAATATACTGCAATGTCCCAAAGGCAGTAAGAAGTTTTGGTCATTTGTAAAAAACATGAGGAATTCTTCCTCTTCCTAGGTTTCTACGCTTGTTGTCAATGACACTCCTTTAGTTAGCTCTATTGATAAAGCCAACCTTTTTACAAGGCAGTTCGCCAAAAATTCCACCTTACCAGATAGTGTCATGACTCCCCCAGTTCTTGAACGCGTAAATGATTCTATGGGACCAATCTTTCTTCGTACTCGAACTGTGGCGAGAGTTCTTAAAGATATTAACATTCATAAATCTGCTGGCCCAGATGGTATCCTCGCTATTATTCTGAAGAGGTGTTCTTTTACGCTAGCAAAACCACTGCGTAAGCTTTTCCATCTATCGTATTCTTCTGGGCTCGTTCCGAGTAGTTAGCAAACTGCATTTGTTCAGCCGATCCCAAAAAAAGGCGAGTCTTTTTCTGCCGCAAATTTCTGACCGATAGCACTATCGTCCCTTTTTTCTAAGGTCATGGAAACGCTGATTAATTATCAGCTTAAGAAATATCTTGAGGAACGGAAGCTTCTTGATGACCAGCAATACGGCTTTCGTAGCAATAGGTCCACTGGTGATCTCATGGTTCATATCAACGAACAATTTAACAAATCTTTAAATCGTTTTGGAGAAAGTAAGATTATTGCCCTTGAAATTTCAAAGGCATTTGATAAAGTCTGGCATCTTGCTCTCTTATCGAAAATGCGTCCTTTTGGTATTGACGAATCTCTTCTTCGTTGGATTATAAATTTTCTTTCGAACCGTTCAATACAAGTTGTTTTGGTCGGATTCAAGTCTGAAACTCATAAAATTAATGCTGGTGTGCCCCAGGGCTCCGTTTTGTCTCCAACCCTCTTCCTCATTTTTATAAATGATCTCCTGTCTGCTACTTATAATCCTATACATTGTTTCGCTGACGATAGCACTCTTAGCTTTTCACATTCGTTTCCAGACTCACAACCCTGCTCTTCAGATGTGGAACTTCAACGGCAAAATATGATTAGCTCATTAAATTCCGACCTACACAGTGTGGAATTTAATGCTTCGAGAACGCAATGCTATCTTGCATCGTTAAAGCGAGATAAACCGTCTTTGCCACTATCTATGAGTGGCACTTGCATCAACGAAATGGAAAATCTTGACATCCTCGGAATGTGCATCAGCAACCACCTTTTGTGGAGCGATGTTGCCAAAAATTCCGCAAGATGTCTAGGTTTTTTGAGACGTTTACCCTTGGGCCCAACTTCGGTCGTACTATGAAGCACAGAGATTCTTTTTTTAGCCATACTAAGCGAATGTGGAACGCCTTGCCACGCTCTATCTTTCTCTGTCATATGCAATGATTCTTAACATTGCCCTATCAAGAATTTAATTCCGATTGAAAATGTGTTTCGAATCTTAAGAAAACCTATCCCAAATTTCATTCACATTAGATCGATTCGAAGATTTTCAGAAAACATTCTTTAATGTTTTTCTGTACAAGCACCAAGTTTTTTTTAATTGACTGCCTGAGATTCCTCTACCTCATGTTTGACTTAAACATTCCTTAAGTGCCTTATAATATACAAAAATCTTAATGTCTTCAAAATTAAAAAATCTAAACTCTTTCATGAATAAAAGAGAAAAACACTTAGTTCTGAAAATGAAATCATCTTTATTTCAAGTGAAAATATAGATGCTGTAGTTGGACAACGGTTGCGAATGTGAGCTGAGGTTACAGCTAGTTCAGCCCATAAAAAAATCTTTCAAATTCGTTTTGATTTTCAAACACCTAGCCATTTCGACAAGTGTGCGGTTGGCACGTTCAGCAACACCATTTTGCTGTGTTGTATACGGTGAACTAAATTCTTGTTTGATGCCATTCGATTCACACAACCCTCAAAAAGCACGACTAGTGTATTCTGATCCATTATGAGATCTTATTCCCTTAATTTTGGAATTTAATTGATTTTCGAGTTTTTTAAATAAAATAAATTTGTCTATCATTTCGGACTTTTTTCGCAATGTATAAATGAATATTTTTCTAGAAAAATCATCTATAAAAGTTAGGAAATACAATGACTTACTCAGAGATTCTGTTTTCATAGGTCCGCAGATGTATAATTGTATGAGTTCCAAACAAGATGATTTTGATTGTCCATATTTCTTATCAAATTGTAGACGTGGTTGCTTACCTCTGATGCATGCGTCACAGTCGAGTTCATAGTTCGTAAACTCTGGAAGTCCTTTTACAAGATTTTCATGTTGCATACGCTTCAAAGATGCTGCATTTAAATGTCTCATCCGGTTGTGCCAGATTTTGAAATATCCTGCTGCCTTTACATTGCCATACCCAGTTTTTGAACTTAAACAAGCTTCTTCTTTAGATGGATAGACAAAATAAAGTCCCTCTGACTTTTTCGCGCTCAACAGATGTTTTCCACTCTTTCTCACAAGACTTGCATTGTCGGCTTCAAAATAAACTTTCACACCATTCATGGTTTTTTAATACTTTCTCATGTTGCTCAAGCTTTTGACAAGGTGTGGCATGAGGGACTTGAGTACAAACTGCAAAGAGATCTTCCCAGGCAGTACTTTGAAATATTAAAATCGTACATCTCAGACCGGTTGTTTAGAGTAAGGTACAATCAAGAATACTCGTAATTGAAGAAAATAGAAGCCGGTGTACCACAAGGAAATGTCCTAGGTCCTACCCTGTATTTACTACACACAAGGGATATTCCAGTTGGTAATCACACCATAATGGCTACTTTTGCAGATGATACCGCAATTTTGGTACCTGATAAATGTGTGTCAAGGCAGCAGTAAAACTACAAAATGCCGTCGACACAGTGAGAGCTTGGACCGAAAAATGGCGTATCAAACTCAATGAAACAAAATCTTCACATATAAACTTTAAACTTAAATATTCCAATAATCATTAATAATCAAGCTGTACCTTACGCCAATACTGCCAAAAACCTTGGAATGACTTTGGATACAAAGCTTAAGTGGAAAAAGCACATCAAAAAGAAAAGAGAAGAACTAAACTTGAAATATAGAAAAATGTACTGGTTGCTTGGTAACAACTCTGATTTATCAATCCAAAACAAAATAATGCGGTATAATTAAGTACTAAAGCCTGTTTGGACCTGTGGAATCCAATCATGGGGCTGTACAAAGAAAACAAATACCGACATCATCCAATAATTCCAAAATAAAGTCCTTCGTGGAATAGTTAATGCACCTTGGTACATAAGAAATACCGATCAACATCGTGATTTACAAATAGAAATGGTTACAGAAGTTGTTAAAAAATATGCTGTATCGCACAACCAGAGACAGCAAAGTCATACTAATTCTGAAATGGAGTCAGTCTTGAATATAAGAAACCATGTTCGGAGATTAAGAAGAACCAAGCCTCATGAGCTTATGGTCTTAAAAAACATGGGAAAGTATTAAAAACCATTCATGGTGGCTTTGGTGGTGTTAAGTTTTCTTTAAGGTCTGGAACAAGAGTGTATTAAAGAGCGAACATAAAAGACTTTTGCCATTAACTTTGCTGACTAAATCAACAGTACCAATACCCATGATCTTTATTTGCTTATCATTTGCAAGTTTAACATACCCAACGTGACGTTTTGATAAAGATGAAAAAAATGTTTCGCTGTGGCACATTTGAGAAGTACCTCCACTATCCAAGCATCAAGGAGAACTTTTGTTGTAGTTAAGACTGTCTGATACCTCGAGTGCTCTTGTGAGAGAAAGCTCTACGGACTCCTGCATCATAAAACCAGTTTCGGAATACGAGTCATCAACTTTTCTTGCCACTTCATCATTAGATCGGCAATTACTTGCCTCAGGCACTTTGCGTCCACAACGTCGACAATTGTAGTTGCAATACCCTGAGCCAAATGAACTTGTAACGGATGTTTGTTGTGTTTATTAACCCAATTTTTTTGGGTTTGTTGGAATGAGATAAAAAATTGTAAAATTTACCTCTTACTTTCAGTGTATTATTATTTGATAATTTTGGCTTTGAATCACCAACTTCCATCAACTCTATACGGACTGTTTCTAATGAAGGGAATTCCTTTTGCGCTGCAAATGCTGCTTGAACATCTTTATAACTTCCGTCGAGACCATCAAGAAGTAGGACCACGAGGAGATCATCATCGAGCTTTGCTTTTCTTCTTTGCTTCTAGTTCCGTCAAACGACAGATTATACCACAGAATTCCCGCAGATATTCGTCCATAGTTTGAGTTCTTTCCATACGAATGTTCAGTAATTTTTTGAATTCTTCAGCCTATTGCCGTACACTTTTCCTATCATAGCTTGAAGGCAAAAAATCCCAGATCTCTTTAGATGTTTGAAAGTTCTTGACCAGACCTACTACGTGTGCTTCCATGGCGAGTAATAGTTCACTTTTTGCATCCAAATCCTTGTCATTCCATTTTTCCTGCTCATCCCTGTTTTCGGTTGGTCGTTCTTCATTTCCTTGGACTATTTTGAGAAGACGCAGCTTGTGCAATACTCCTTCCATTTGTGCCCTCCAAGTTGAATAATTTTCACCATTAAAAAAGGCTATACGACCTTGGACCGCATTCGAAAACGACATTTTAACAAAAGATCTCTTGCCTAAATTGCATTATGTTCTGATTTTTTTTTCGAAATTTTAGTCAAGAGTTGTGAAAACCAGGCCATGATAGGAAAAGACAGTGATGGATAACTGACTGTTACATTTAACTAAAGTTTGAAGTGTTTCGAATCTTAAGAATACCTATCCCAAATTTAATTCACATTAGATCGATTCGAAGATTTTCAGAAAACATTCTTTAATGTTTTTCTGTACATGCACCAAGTTTTTCAATTGACTGCTTTACTCTTCCTGAGATTGCAATACCTCATGTTTGACTTGAAAATTCCTTAAGTGTCTCATAAAAAAAAACAAATCTTAATGTCTTCAAAATTAAAAACTCGTAAACTCTTTCATGAATAAAAGAGAAAAACACTTAGCTCTGAAAATTAAATCTTCTTCATTTTAAGTGAAAATATTGGAAATGAAATATACAAACAACTATGTAAAGGGTGATTTTTTTGAGGTTAGGATTTTCATGCATTAGTATTTGACAGATCACGCGGGATTTCAGACATAGTGTCAAAGAGAAAGATGCTCAGTATGCTTTGACATTTCATCATGAATAGACTTACTAACGAGAAACGCTTGCAAATCATTGAATTTTATTACCAAAATCAGTGTTCGGTTCGAAATGTGTTTCGCGCTTTACGTCCGATTTATTTATCGCTCATTTCTGGTTGAATGGCTACGTAAATAAGGAAAATTGCGGCATTTGGAGTGAAGAGCAACCAGTAGCCGTTCAAGAACTGCCCATGCATCCCGAAAAATGCACTGTTTGGTGTGGTTTGTACGCTGGTGGAATCATTGGACCGTATTTTTTCAAAGATGCTGTTGGACGCAACGTTACGGTGAATGGCGATCGCTATCGTTCAATGCTAACAAACTTTTTGTTGCCAAAAATGGAAGAACTGAACTTGGTTGACATGTGGTTTCAACAAGATGGCGTTACATGCCACACAGCTCGCGATTCTATGGCCATTTTGAGGGAAAACTTCGCAGAACAATTCATCTCAAGGAATGGACCGGTAAGTTGGCCACCAAGATCATGCGATTTGACGCCTTTAGACTATTTTTTGTGGGGCTACGTCAAGTCTAAAGTCTACACAAATAAGCCAGCAACTATTCCAGCTTTGGAAGACAACATTTCCGAAGAAATTCGGGCTATTCCGGCCGAAATGCTCGAAAAAGTTACCCAAAATTGGACTTTCCGAATGGACCACCTAAGACGCAGCCGCGGTCAACATTTAAATTAAATTACCTTCAAAAAGTAAATGTCATGGACCAATCTAACGTTTCAAATAAAGAATTGATGAGATTTTGCAAATTTTATGCGTTTTTTTTTTTTTAAGTTTTCAAGCTCTTAAAAAATCACTGTTTACAATTTTTTAAGACTAATAGTAGCAACTCACATCTGTCATCATAATGAAAATCTTCTTGAACCTATGTTGGATCTTTAGTGAAGGTACATATATACTAATCAAGCTCCGCTAGCTAGACAACACGACATTAAGTGCATACCTGACTGACGTGATGATGTTTTTCCCCTTAAGAAAACGTAGATTTACAAAAATACAAAAGTATACACGTCTCTACGTTCTAAATAATTTCTACGAATTAACAAATCGAAAAAAATAAACAAAAAAAAAAAACAAAAATGTCAAGAACACAATAAAAACATAAAAACTTGAAAAATAAAAACATCACAACTTAAACTAGGTAGGTTTATGTATGTAGGTACATCTTTTGGACAAGGGATGCACTGCACATTATTTAACCAACCAACCGTCCATTTCGTCCATCCAAGAGCGTCCTTCAAACTCATACTTTATATATGTATACGGAACGAATACCTTACCTACGCTACTCTATGCTACGCCCGCATTAACAAACCATTTTTCTTTTTATTTTATTTTATTTAAATTCATTTTTTCTCTTTCTGTTAATTTCTTTCTGTGTAATATGCTAAAATCAAGCCAACCCCAATGAAAATATAGGTTTTTGCAATCCACTCACCAACATCAAACGAAAAATTCTAGAGAGAGGTAGGTTTAGAGGTAAATTTAGTCCGTTAGAGCGGACCGAAGGCGGAGGGTGGCAGGGGTAGGGGGTGTCAATTTTTTTGTTTTTACTCGTATTTTTGTTGCCCCAAGCAACTTCTCGGTTTTGGTTACAAAAATCCAACTAAAAAAAAAGAACTAATTTAAACATGCACAAAATATATCCGTCAGCAGGTGAGTTTCTTTCTTTGTACAAAAGTGGAAAAACCTAAATACAAAATTTGCATCCCCCACCCCCGTTTGAGAAAAGAAAAAAAAACGATCCCCTAACCCAACAACAACAAAAACCTCATATAAAACTGGGCCCTCGCATCTTCTCTTTTTTTTCTCTTCTTCTTCTTCTTCTCGTCTTCCCCTTTCCTCTGTGCTTCGTCCATTTTCAACCCATTCAAACAGAACAACAAAATCATTAAAAAATTACTAACTTTTTCTATTTTCTCCATCATAAGTTTCTTTCTTTATTTAATATTTTATATTTTTTTTTTTTATCAAAAAGTTGCAAAATGCAACCTGAAAGCTTGGACAGGACAAAAATACATTCACACACACACTAACAAAAAATAAGAACAAATACAAACACAAAAAATGGAAAAATATAAAAACAAGGATATTTTGTGAGCTCATTCGGTCCTTTTGCTTATTAAGTGCTGCTGTTGATGCTCTGCTGCTAGAATTTATAAAGTTTTTCATTTTCATCGTGTTGTTGTTGTTGTTGTTTTTATTCTAGTTCTTCTTGTTGTTATTTTTCTTTTTGAGGTTATTTCAAGCGCATTCTGGTGTTTTCAGTTCTTCTTCTTCTTGTTCTTGGTCTTCATCTCTCTTCTTTTTTTTGTTGTTGTTATTTGTTTCTTTAGCTCAAACAGAAAAGAGGAACAAACGGTAACAACATTTAAAGAAAAAAATAAATAAAACACTGAAAAGAGATATCCTTTGGTATGGTCCTGGTTTTGGTCCTTAATCTCTATGCAAGAGGTTGGTCCCGATGTTGGGGTATGATGAGGCGGTTGGAAAAGAAAGTCTAAAGAATATATTTCATCACTCGCTATGAATCTATGCCCCATCACTTCAAGGATAATTCACTTCACATCATCTGTGTGTGTGTGTGTGTGTGTGTGTGTGTGTGTGTGTGTGTGTGTTGGTTGCATGCAATAAGGATCTCATCTTTTAGCCAACACTACAAAACCGCACCAAAACCCACCGCTACTGAAGCTGATGCCCCCGCGCACTTTACTATATTCTATAAGGCTAGATCATCATCATGCCCTATTGTATATGCGATGCTTTCACTTGAAACACTCTTGGTAAAAGTTCAAGTGGAAAACTCAAGGGTAGAGATTTTGGAAGGAGAGGGAGGGGGAAGGTTTAAGTTTGTACCCAGAACTCACCTCTACTTTGAGCTGAACAACCGACGTCGAGAAAAAGAAAAGTTATCTTTAGCTAAAGTCAACAACTTATCCACGGGGTTCTCTATGCACATAACCACAATCAGATCTGCCTCCACCCTCTTCCCCCTTCCCATTTTAACACACATATAACTCGCGAGTTATTCTTTCTATAGCTCTTCATCATCAACGAAAAATCAGCAAAACTTCTGTTTTCTTTTATTAAAAGTGAATGTTCCAAAGAGAAGCAATTCTTTTCTTTATTTTTTTTTTTAATTCAAGAAGGGGGGTTGGAGGAGTTGGAGGGGTTGAAGGCTGTTCCACGCCCACCCTTTTATTTGCCACATGCATAATATATTAAGTCAAGTCAATTCAGTGCCTCGGATGCCACTCAATATGCATGTTGTTCATTCATTATTACCAAAAAAGAGGCTTCGCGCATTTAGAAAGGTAGGAATATCCTTTTTTTTTGTTCTCAAAAAGTTCCCCACCCGCCACCGACTTGTTTCGGTAGATTACATATAAAAATGTTTGTTTTAGGATTCCTGGTGAACTTATTCTTTCATACCATAACCATCATCAAACCAACCCTCCACAATGTGATTTTTTGGCAACAAATAAACTGCCAACTGCCTATATCCAAACACAAGACTAAGAGCGAGTGTATGAAAAGTCCTCGAAAATAAGGATACAAGTTAATCCAACAGGAGCAGCAAACAAACACAAAAAACAAAAAAAAAAAACAAGCACACATTCTTGTTCAAGAACATCAAATGAGATGAATTTTGGAATGGGGAAGAGGATGGTTATCCTTTAAGGCTTCGATGTGGGGGGATTTAGGTATGGGGATGATATTTTCGGTCGATTACCATACACCCACTCTTGTGTGACGGGTCTGGTGGGGGATAAAACGCTTGTTATCACACATTGTTCCTTACGCCATGTAAGTCAGCGGCAGAAGATTCAGCTTCAAAAATAAATTTTCTATCAGCTTTTGCTGCTACCTTACTCGCGATGGTTTATAAGACAAAGTGGAGCATGAACTTCATAAACGTACGTAATGTTCATAGCATTGGAACTCCAGGACTTTCGCTACTGCTACCATATCGTCTTTTTGTCGATTGTGGTGTTATTATGCATGTTAGAGTTTAGAGGGGTGATATGTATGTACGAGCCTTTATAGACATCATAGCGAGTATAAAATAAAACGATAAAGAACTTTTCGGATAACGAAGGAAGAGTATGTCCTTTTTGGATTGTTAATGTTTATTATATAGCTTTATATAGGTTTTTTGAAAGTGTCGAAATTGCTGCTACATGCGTTCAAGTGAGTTATCGGATTTGAGAAAATGTATGTATGAGTAGGAACATTTGAATAATGTCGTTTGAATGTTTATGTCATTTAAGTGAATGGAAATTAATTGATCATTTTGTGTGTTTTGTATTGATTTTTTTGATGTTGTTTTCCTGAATCGAGCTATAAAACAGAAGTTGGATTTATATTAAAATTGTTTATGGAATTTCCTGGGGGAAAGATGTAATACATATTAAATAAAATAATATAGAAGAAGCATGTTTCGTTTAAAATGTGATTACATTTTGGGTGGTGCAATAAAGGATAAAAAATGAGGAAGATAGGTTAAGTCTTTGTTATGAGATTTCTTGCTATAATAAAAACTCATACTTTAATTTAAATAGTTTGATTCAAAGTTTTTTTAATCTGAAAAAACATTTTATGGCAAGTACCTTATCATTCAGAAAACAACGGCTCTCGTCGATCAATGTAATGTTACACGAGTATTGATTGATATTGTATTGATCAATTGTACATGTGATTCACCCAATATTTTACACAAATTGTCTCGAATTAAATCTTAATTTTCTTAATGTCTGCTTAAAATAGCTGTAAAGTTTTGCCAATTATATATTTAAACAATAACTAACGATCATTTCGTAAAGTAGACCAACAAAATTATGCATTTCATACTCAGCATAATTTTTCTGGTCACTCGTAAGATCGTAAGATTTATAGGAAGTGAAATATTGAAGTATAATTCTACTGAAGTATGAAAATATACTGAATCATAGTTGCGAAGCACCAACAAGCCTCGGATACGGACGGATTTACTGTTGATAACCTACGCAAACGAATTAAGGACAACGAACTTCGGATATGAATGTTAGGTCCCTTAACAGACCACGTGCGGCCGAAGAATTAGCGGAGGTCCTAGACTGATATAAGGCAGACATCACCGCCATCCAGGAAATACGATGGCATGGGCCGGGCAAAAAGAGGATGAAAAACTACGATATTTACTATGGTGACTGCTACCACGAAAACCAACAGCGCTTATTTGGATGCGGCTTTGTCATTGGAGCCAGACTTAGGCAACATGACCATCCGCATCAAGACTAAATTCGGCAACATTAGCCTGATATGCGCTCACGCCCCCACAGAAGAGACGGATGACAACACCAAAGATAAGTTCTTCGAGCTCTTGGGCAGAACATATGAGCAGTGTCCTAGCTACCATATTAAATCTGTCCTGATTGATTTCAATGCCAAGCTAGGAAGGGAGATATCGTTGATAGAATAATAGGGAGAAGCAGACGGCACAATTTAAACAACGGATTCAGGCTTATAGATTTTGCTGCGGGGCGAAACGTCATTTAAGCCAGTACGCGATTTCTACACCTCAACATCCACAAAGGAACTTGGAGTTCTCCAGAGCAATCTACCGTCAACCAGATTGTCTACATTGTGGGCGACGCCAGACACGCTTCTAGCATAATGGATATCCAAACTCTCCGAGTGCTAAAATCGACTCGGACCACTACCTCGTTGTAGCCAAGGTAGCACTTCGGTTTTTCAGACCCAAGGCAAAACAGGGAGGTTCTGGGAGAAGTTACAACGTCAAACGGCTACAATCGCAAGAGATCGCCAAATCCTTCTCCGACCGAGTTACAAGTAACCTCATCAGTTGCAACATTGCCAAGATGCAATTAGAGAAGCCGACTCTGATGTGCTGGGTTTCAAGCAGCTACCAACAAGGAACCAATGGTTTGATGAGGAATGTCGGCAGGCAAATGCAGGCAAACAACAGGCACGCAAAGCGGCGCTGCATAAAAGGACGAGAGCTGCTCATGAGCTCTATGAGCAGAATAGAGGAAAGCTGACTTCTCAGAAGAAAAAAAAATGCGCATAAGAAGCGTGCGGTCGAAGATGTTGAGAGGTTTAAAAGCAGGAATGAAGTTCGAAAGTTTTATGAACACATGAAACGAAGTTCACAGGTACATAAACCTAGAACCGAAGGCTGCAAAAATGAAAGTGGAAACATCATAGTGGAACCGCAGTCAATGCTGAGGATATGGAAGAACCACTTCTGCAGACTGTATAACGGCGATAACGAACTGAATTCTGCTGCCAGGCAGGATGATCCATTCAACATAGACGACGAAAGCCAACAATCCCGTCCTCCCGACTTAGACGAAGTAAAGATTGCTATATCTAAGCTGAAGTCTAATAAAGCCGCTGGAGCGGATGGCTAGAACGCCAAGCTCTTTAAAGCAGCTGGAGATAAGTTGGTTAGGAGCATGCACCAACTTATCTGTAAGATATGGTCGGAAGAAAGCACGCCCGATGAATGGAACCTCAGTATTGTTTGCCCTATCCTGAAAAAAGGAGACCCTCTAAACTGCACCAAATATAGAGGAATCAGTCTACTTGACATCGCCTATAAAATCTTCTCTGTCGTAATATGTGAACGTCTAAAGCCCATTGTCAACAACCTGATAAGTCCTTATCAGTGTGATTTTATACCAAGAAAGTCCACAGTTGACCAAATATTCACATTACGGCATATTCTGGAAAAACCCCAAGAACACCTAATCGACACCCACCATCTGTATACAGGGACGAGCTGTATAGAGCCATGTCTAGTTTTGGCATCCCCGCCTAACTCGTCCGTTTGTGCAGGATGACCATGAAGAATTCACGCTGCTCCATAAGCTGGAAACAACTTAACAGAACCTTTCGATATCAAAAAAGGTTTTAGACAAGGTGATGCGCTGTCATGTGTAATTTTTTTTAACATCGTGCTTGAAAAAATAGTGAAGAGCTCACACGTTAACACTAGAGGCACTATCCTTCAAAAGTCCGTCCAATTACTGGCAAATGCTGATGACATTGACATAATCGGAAGAACTCAACGTGAAGTCAATGGGGCTTTTGTGAGTATTGAGGCAGAGGCGGCAAAAATGGGTTTAACGGTTAATGAGGGCAAAACAAAGTACATTCTGTCGTCAAGAATAGATTTACAACACCTATGTCTCGGTCAAAACGTCGCCATCGACAGACGTAACTTTAAGGTAGTCAAGGACTTCGTCTACCTAGGCTCCGCTGTAAACGCAGAAAACAACACCAGCGCTGAGATCAAACGCAGAATAACTCTTGCTAACCGCTGTTTCTTTGGACTAAGAAAGCAATTGAGTGGTAAAGTCCTCTCTCGAGGGACCAAAGTGTTGCTATATAAGACATGATAATGGTGCAGGAGCATGGACTATGACAAAAGCGAATGAAAGCACCTTGGGTCGCTTCGAGAGTCCCGTATGTATCAAAGCGAAATGGAGGAGAAGATGGAACGACGAGCTGTACGGGCTGCACAGCAACGTAGACCTAGCCAGAAGGGTAAAAGTCCAACGAATAAGATGGCTGGGTCACGTAGAGCGCACGGAAACTAATGCTCGGGCCCGGAAAGTCTTTGAATCCAAACCCACAGGACAGCGCAGTAGAGAAAGGCCGCGGATCAGGTGGCGCGCACAAGTGGAAAGTGACCTCACCCAACTTGGAGATATCGAGCTAGGGATCGAGCTAGATGGAGACCTATTTATTGGATTTCCCAACTATTGATAGGGTCATTCCATCCCCTTCTCTTATAAGAACTATACAGATGTCATATGGATTTAGCAAATTGCTTAAAGTTAAAGTAGCCATTCCGTGATTTTAACTTTACCAAGTTGTTAAGAGGTAGTAAAATGTTAGAATCGTTTAAAAATAGGTAAATCATCTTTTAAGCTTGGTAATTTGCTAAAAATGGCTTTAACATTTTTAATATCTTTAAATTTTAAAAATATTTAAAAGTGCATTTTAAATAAAATTGGTTTTAAGTCAATGACTTATTTTTAAGATTTTCAAGTAAAAAATCAATTTTTACCAATTTTTAGTGTATATTATTTTCAAGGTTTTAATTTTTTCAAAACCTGTTTCTATAAAATATTCATCCATTTTGTACCTACCTGCTTGTCTACCGTTTAAATTAAAAAAGAAAGCGACGCGACGTCTGTATTTTCTGTACCTTGTGTAAATTGATTTCCTTCCAAAAAAAATGAAGTCAGCCCTAACGCCTCTCTTAAAGCCCCATCCACTGATTCGAAAAGGAAAAGTACTTAAATAAGGACTTCTGATGATGGGTTTTTGTTTCTTTAATTTTTCAGAAATATTTTACTCGAATCGCTGGCGCTGCTCCTTCCCTAAAAAGCATATACGGTTGGCCGGTCGGCCGTTCCCCAAAAAAGGATACTATCCCAGCCAAAAATATTTATAACTAGAAAGACAGCCAAAAATTTTGTTCATATCCTCAATGTTGAATGACAAAAGAATAATTCATAATAAAACATGACGAAAAAAATAAGCACAATATTTGATGACAACCTAAAAAAAAAAAAACAATTCAACAAAGAAAAGGGGGACAAAAGAATACGAATATGACTACGAATATAATGTGTGTAGAAAGGTAAAAAATTGTTGCGGGAATGGGTTCGGTTTTTCCTTTTTTTTGGCCAAATTCTCAAAGGACACATTGTATTGCCACATATAAGATGACGAAAAACACATTTTCTTCCTTTTTTTGGGAAGAAAATTTGCGGTTGCATGTGCATGGAAAAGAAGGATACACACACCACATCGCACGGAGGAACACAGGATCAAAAGTGAAAACATCGTCATCATCCTGCTGTGTATATTTGCTATACTCGAACTGGATAACTGGGATACAATGTGAGCTAAGGTTAAGGATGTGCATACACTGTGAGTCACAGACAAAAAGGAAGAAACCAGAAATATCTACCACGTCAAATCATACCAAAAAAAACGAAAAGAATGTTAAACAAATGTTGTATATCCTTGTGAACAATTGCCGAGGATTATGGATTCCGTTGTGTACATTCGGTTGACATGTCTAAATTAAGAATAATGGACCCATTGTTGCCGGATGACAATGACAACTCTCCTCACTTAGGCTTCTTGTTCTTCTGTATTATTTCGGCTCCATCTCGGATATGGTTGTGGCGAAAATGTCATGATACAACATTATGATGATGGTGCAGTAAATAGTCCAAAGTTGTTGGCCAAATATTATTTGTTCTTGCTTTTTGTTTTCTTGTTGGTGGAGTAATGTTTATGATAATAAATTAATGGCACCTTACCGCAGTGGATTTTTATGGTTGGAGTATGGCACGCAGATTGCATGTCAAAACGAGGACAAGACTGGGATTTCTTTCTTTTTGTTCGAAAGAAGAGCATTTTGTCGTCAGTTTTTGGACATACTCGTTTGCATACTTAAAAAATAAAAAAAATACAATGTAATGAGGCAGACAAGAATTTGAAATGAATTGTAAACACTGTGGTTATGAAAATTCTATAACAGAGGCGAAGCTCAAGTGGGATGAAAATATAACAAATCGTTTCTTAATAGGCAAAAAGAAAAGACAGATACAAAAAAGCTAGACAAATGTCAATCTGCGGTAAGGATTCTACTTAAAATTAAGTTTACTTTAAGTGGAATATTTCTGAAACATGTTTGACAATAACTTCATAAGAAAAAATACCATATAGAAAATACTGAACTAAGGCAGAGAGGCTTGACGGTGTATTGAATTGAGGTTAGAGATGGTAGTTACTTTAATTTACAGAATCTAGAAGTAGAAAGTTGAGTCATAGAATTTTAAGTTAAAAACGTTATTTTAACTGGTAGCCATTTTGTCATATGTCTAGTGGTTATTTGCTACTAGACACCCACTTCGCATCAGATAACTCCAAATCCGTTAATACAGCATACCGTCCTGGGTCGGTTATTAACTTAACTTTTCCTCAAGGTCTTGTTACAAAAGAAAAATTGACATGGGCTCTGAATAGCTTCGAACCGTATAAATCTCCAGGTCCAGATCAAATAATACCAGCTGAGCTACAACTTACAATTGACATGATCTTTAAAAATTGTCTAGATCTGGTCTATATACCTCAGCAATTGAGAGAAGTAAAAGTAGTTTTCATTCCCAAAGCGAGCAAATGTCCGCATGTCAAACCTAAAGTTCCAAGAACTATTGGCTATCATCATTCATTCTCAAAACTCTGGAACGATTGATTGATATCCATGTACGTAATAGCATTGATAAAAGACTATCGATGTCTCAGGATGTTTATTGCAAAGGTAAATCGGTAGAAACAGCCTTGCACACTATGGTTAGAACTATCGAATACTCCCTAGAGTAAAAGGAATATACTATGGTGGCCTTCCTGGATATTAAGGTTACTATCGCCTCACAGGGGAACATCCTAATTCACTGAGAGACCTCCTCCAAAATGCACTCAATATGCTCACTAGATGGGCTGATCACTGCGGACTTAGTATTAATCTTCAAAAAAAAAAGACCTCGTCCTTTTCACACGGAAATACAAGATCCCAGTATAATTGTACCTCCTTCAATAAAAGGTGTACCACTAATTTTTTCCAATGAAGCCAAATATCTTGGTCTGATATTGGACAAAAAATTAAGTTTTAAATCTAATATTCAGGAAAGAGTTAAAAAAGCTACAGCAGCTCTTTTCCTTTGCAAGAAAGCCATAACCTCGCATAACCTAATACTTATGTACGGCGTTGCAGTATGGTGGACTGCACTGGAGAAAGTCACATACTACGACAAACTCAGCAGAGTCCAACGCACTGCATGTCTCTGCATAAGCGGGGCATTGAAACCCACATCCTCCATCTGACACCCCTCGACATCTTCACTAAACAAGTGGCAGCGAGTACAGCGATAAGACTCGACGCCTTATCTCAATGGACCAACAACAATGTGGGGCACTCCATCATATTGAACCTCTTTGGTTCTATACCAAAGCACATAGACTACACTATTCCTAAACTATTCCTATTTGGAAAAAAAAACTTCCAGGTATCCAATCCATCCAGAGATGAATGGAAAGATAAAAAACTCCTGGATGACAAATGCATCCATTTTTATATAGATGGATCCAAGACAAATGAGGGAGTTGGTAGTGGTGTGTACTCAGAAAAGCTTAATCTAAGCATCTCATTCCGCCTCCCTAATCATTGCAGCGTCTTCAAAGCGGAAATTTTAGCGATCAAAGAGGTTCTCTCCTGGCTAAGAGAAAACTCGATATCAGCTCATGATATCCGCATCTTCTCTGACAGTCAGGTTGCTATCAAATCCTTTGACGGTGTCTCAACCATATCTCTAACGGCCCTCGATTGGTGAACGTCTCTTATGGAGATGGCGCAGCAATTTAACATTCACCTCTGTTGGGTGCCGGGCCACAGAGACATCACAGGAAATTGTAGAGCCGATTAACTAGCTTAAAATGGAACCGTCATACCTATTTCACCTGAAAGGGAGAAGATATGTATACCGATAGTTACATGTAAACTTCTGCTAAAAGAAACAGCTTTTACGATACCAAAGTCTAGGTGGCACAATTTACCAACATGCGCAGCCACAAAACTCATATGGCCTTCACTCGACCTAAAGCGCTCTAAAGACTTGTTATCTCAAAGCAGCCGCTACACGTCTTGGTGCAGCCTCATATGACTTCTGCAGGAGCTGTATAGACGAGGAAGAAGAGGAAGCAATCTCTCACCTTCTCTGCACTTGTCCTGCTCTTTCACTAAGACGCAAACTTCATCTGGGAGAATACTCTTTTCATAATACCAGTGAAATTTGTTTGAAAATCATGTTGTGTTCGAAATACGGAATACGCTAATTTTGTTTAGTGATAAAGTTCACTGTTGGATGAATTTAAGTGTCGAAAAACAAAATTACCATATTTTGATTGATGATAATCCTCAAGTATAGGCGAAAACACCGGTTAAATCCTTAACAAATTAAAAGAGTTTCTGGTAAAATTAGTCCGTATACTTCTTAAAAAACAATGCTATGTTATAGTGAATGGTGTTCACTATAAGCCCGTGATTGCTGACTTTTTCGTCAATCAATAGAACAACTAAGATGCAGGAGCTGTGGTGTCAACATTTGGGCAACATGTCACACTTCGTATACAATTGATATATTTAAGGAAACTGTTAAGTTTCACGTTATTGACCCGTGAATTGGACACCAAAATCATGGAATCAAAAACCGCTTAACTATTTTCGTGATTATATGTGAAGTCACTAGTCTATTCCAATAATCCCCAAACAATTGATCAATTGGAGGACAACATTTACCACGTTAATTCACATATAGGGCAAGGTCTTCTTAAATTGGACCTTTAGATAAGAGTATGCCTGAGCTATCCGTGGCCATCATAAGCTTGATATCATATTCAAAGTATAATGTAAGAACATAGAAGATTTTGACATTGCACAATTCTGTGCCTTAAAACAAAAAATTACACAGTAATAACGCAGAGTTAATAAAGCCCAACTTGGAGCTTTTCAAACACTATAAGAACCAGAAAGTATTAAGTCCGTAAAACGCCATTAAAAACATTATTTTTGAACTTTTATTAACTTCCCATAGGATGTTATTGTAATGGGTCCGATTTGTTCGTACCAAAGTTGTTGCGGATGTACAAATTTTGACATCATTTTTTAAGACTCACATCCGCGGTTGCGGATGCGGATTTAAGAATTTATTAAATAAAATCAATTTTAAGTCCGTAAATAAATTTTATTGATTATCTTTGCGTTTAATAATTAAATTTAAAAATGGGTGAGTTATACATATTTAATAAAAAGCAAAACTGCAGCCTTCGCAAACTGTAATCTGTTTCTTAGTGGATCGTGTATTAATCCAGCTCCACTAAATAGTAGTTCGCTGGGAACACTGGCTAGTGGAGGTGATAAATACCTCAGTACAAATTTGGAGAGCCTTTTAAAACTTGTTTTTATTTCGGGAACATACTAACTCCCTTCGGAGAAGTGCATCGGGACTAGCGTTATCAGATTCTCCTTCACCTTCGTCTTCAGTTGATGAATCTAGCATCATTGCCATATCGCTTCTGAACCGTACGTTCCTGGTTCCGAATGTAAAGTCTCATCCATTTTCTTATTTTTTGTGTTGTTTGCATTTGGTGACAACGCAGGAGAACTGGTGCTTAATGGATCAATTATCATCTTTAAAATTACATCTTTTATTCTTTTCTCGGTGATGGCTTTGAAAAATGAATGCTTATAGCGAGGGTCTTAGTATGTTGAGATCGTATACAAATCGTTGTTTTGCAAAGATGAACATTTTGTTGAAAAATGAGTTTTCAGATTGAAGGCTGCCAGCCGAATGGCTTCAGTGCACGATGGTTTTGATAAGTATTTATCAAGTTTTTTCTTAAGCATTTAAATTATAGGAATCACAGATGATATAAGTGCCTGAGAGCTGATCATTTCACGAGTAGCTTCTTCAAAACGTTTGAGTAGTTCAAGGCAGCTTTCAATTATTTTCCACTCTTCTGGCAAAATTGGTTCAATATTGTTGTCATTGGCATAAAGACTTAATGCATCTTTTATCTTAGAAAAACGCCTAAACATGTAGAATGTGCTATTCCAGCGCACAATCCTGGAGTACTTTAATATGTGGTTGATTAAGTCCGTCCTGATTTTTTTCTAGAAGTTTTTGAGCAATAGTTGAATGGTTAAAATTGAAGTTTTCTTTAATTTTTAATGTCTTTTATATTTTCTTGCGATTGTAAACCATGTCGAATTACAATTTGCATCTTGTGAACAGTGCAATCTAAATCAGTCAATGATGCTCGTCGCATACCTCTTTTCATATTGGAGCCCTCATCTCGTATAATACAGTGAACTTTTTCCTTAAAAATATTCCATTCGTTAAGCATTGTGTTAAATTTGTCTGCAATGATATCACCAGTATGGCGATCCTCAAACGTCTTGCATCTTAATACGATTGATGTTCGTTCAAAGTTTTCTGATACTCCATGGCAAGTTAAGCTTAACAAGGAAACACTTGAGCTGGTGTCTGTCCAAATATCAGAAGTATTTAAAAGACATGTAGTCCTATTTTTGTTTTGTTTATTGTTGGCGCTCTCAAATAAAACAAACTTTTCTGGGTGATTTGACTTCAAGTGGTTTTTCAACGAAGAAGAAGTGCGTCCTTTTCGTGAGTATGATTTACGACATATTTTGCATTTGGACTTGTCAGGATCATTTTTATTTAAATTAAAATAGATCCAGATGCTGCTTTTTGTTGGTGGCGGCATTTATGTTCTGTATCTGTATCACTTTTTCATTTAATATGTTAAAAAAAACTGTGTCCTCTGGTCACTTAGCAAAAGCTTTTATATACTCAAATCTGTGACCATTGTATATGACTTGTTGTTGCTTTTGCCATTGCCTACTTGGGACCGAGATTTTTGAATTTAAAATTTGTATTAAGGGTGAAAGGGTGGTTTTTATTGATCATGATATAGTATGCCGTGCTGTTGGTATTTTTCGAATTTGAAAAAAAAAAAGGGTTAAAAAACATCCGCAACAAAATCCGCATAAGTTTATGCGGATGCAGATGTTGGAATTATTGCGAATAATCCGCAATTGCGGATACGGATGGGAATATTTGCAACATCCCTACGAACTACGTACGTCCTTACGTTCGGGACGTTTTTTCGTTGTACATAGCTAAAGGACCAGAAGAGAAATCGCCTTCAAAT
This sequence comes from Eupeodes corollae, assembly GCF_945859685.1. Classification (NCBI taxonomy): domain Eukaryota; kingdom Metazoa; phylum Arthropoda; class Insecta; order Diptera; family Syrphidae; genus Eupeodes; species Eupeodes corollae. Next base: position 252,531,756 of record NC_079147.1, read on the forward strand.
TAAAAAAAAAAATGAAGAAAAAAAATTGTCACCTCTGAAAATTTAACGAATGAAAAATGATTTCAATTTAGTGCAACGAAAATAAAAAAACTTTTTTAACATCTGGTAAAATTTTGAGAAAAATCAAAAAAAAAACTAAAAAAAACATTACTCAAAGTTTGTAAAAATTAAATTTCGACTCAAATATCTTTTCAGAAACTTAAGATTATGGATTCAAACTTATCTTTTTTTTTAAAGATTTATTATTTTCAACATTCGTTTAAATGTTGACTGTTTTTTTTTCTAACAAAAAATAAAAACTTAAGAAAATTTAACAAAAGATGGTAAAAATTGATTTTCGGTAAATATCTTTTCAAAACTTTGAGATATTTGCTTTAAACTGCTGTTATCTTTTAAAAAATATTATTGTCAACAAAATGTTACAAAATATAAAAACCTAATACTAAAACTTTGTAAAAATATACTTTCGATTCAAATAGCTTTTCAAAAACTTAAAATATTGTCTTCAAACTTTTTTTATTTCACAGAAAATATTGTTTTCGATATTCAGAAGTTTTTGTTAATAAAAATCCAACAGTCTGTTTTTTACAAAAAAATAAAAACTACAAGAAATAGTACGAACATTTTGTAAACATTGATGTTCGGTTCTGGATATCTCTCAAATTAATTTCATTCATACAATTTGCAAAAATTGAAAAAATGCTACAAAAATTGGTAAACATTAGTTTTCGAATAAAAATCTATTTAACAAAACTAGATTTTCAAACTAAACTATTCCTTTATATGAAAAACATTGTTGGCAAGTTTAAAAATTTTAATAATAATTCAACTGTAAACTTTCTTAACGCATCACGAAAACCTACAAACATTTAAGTAAGACACATCGATAGACGTGATGGGAACTTATTAATGTGGGTTGCATTCCAGCCTTTTTTAAATTAAAAAAAAGGGGAATATTTTTAAACATGCTCTTTAAAAACATGAACAACTTTGTGCAACCCAGTCGTGCATTTAATTTACCAAATGTAAGTTTTATTTTTTTAAGGTTTTTATTTAAAAAAAAAATATGCCCATTGAAATTTATTAAATTCATAACGCAATTTTATTAGGCAATAAAATTGTGTTTGAGTTTTTATTTAAAAATACTTTAATTTTTCTCAAAATTTTAAAACTTTTATCTTTGTTAATTTTATTTTTGGAATTAATATAATTTGTAGTTTGAAAAATATTCGAGGTGACAAAAAATTCAGTTTTCTTGATTTATACAAAAAAAACCTCTATGGACCTTAAAACTTCGAGCAATGTCAAAATTTTCAATTTGCCAAATTGTGCGTGTTACAATAATTTGGGAATTTAATAATTATCATTTCTCCAATTTCCAATATATTCTTTAAGAAACTTTGAAAAATTGGGCCTTAGTCATTTCAAAAAAAAGTTTCGACATTCTTTTCTTAAGAGCTTTTAATTCTTTTTTTATTCTAGTATGGTTACTAAAAAACACCGGTGTTGAGACCCAAAGGGAAGGGGAAAGTACGAAAAACAAAACTACGGCTTTATGAATTCTTTTTGAACATTCTCTCTCTTAGTAGATATAAAGTTCAATTTATCACAACGGCTAATCAAAATATAGAACCTATCAAATGTTTACAAATGATAACAAAATATTCACCACCTGCTCATGCGCTTCAAACTGGAACCTTTACCTTAATTCCACTTTAATAGAAAAAGCTAAACACTAAAATTAAGAAATTCGCAGAAATTCAAATGACTAAATGAGGGAACTCTAAAGGTGCGTAAACGTTTGCACCTGCTGGATATGCCCTACACCGTACCTACACCGTTTCACCTACTTTGACTACCTTAAATATGTTTTGTGTATTACCTGTAATTTATCTTCTGTTTCTTATCTTATCTTCAAGATAAAGGGATATTTTTTTGTAGATACTAGCAAAGCTTTTTTCACACAATGTCTAACAAGGTGGGGCTCTGAAGTATTTAGTTCGACTTTAACGACAGGTGAAATAAGGCGTGTTAAAAAAAATATACGCTAACGAATAAAATTGATATTTTGTTCAACGATCCAAAAATTAATACAATCTTTTGGAATATAATTCAAGTGAATTTCGAAAAGTGAGTTTTCAAAACTTGAGTAGTGAATTTAAGAAAAAACAAGAAGAAATTTAAAAATTAATACTTCCCCTCACAAAACTGCCCTAAAAACAAAGAATTCAAATAAAATAATTGTGCAATTTCGGCCTTATTCGTATCTTTATCTATGAATCATTCTATAGTGTTGAAGTTTTTTATCTTATCAACAGTTTATTGAATGGTTTACCATCACTGACAACGATAAGATGGATTATTCCATTTTCAAACTTTTATAAAACATATTAATAGTGCTTCAATTCTAAGAAGTTTTTTCGTTTGTAACAACTTTTGTGACTTTTTATCACAAAGTTGTAATAATTGCCATGAAAAATTAAAAAATTCTTTAAAATTGAGTCATTGAGTGTTGCTTCATTTTTAGAGTGAAAAATAAATTGTGTGAAGATTTGTAGTCAAGTGTTAAAGGGGAGTTACTGGAAATGGACTAATGTGTCACAAGGCATTTTATCAAAATTTGTTTTAGTTATTAATTTACAATCAAATTGATAAGTGTAAGTACAAATTTGATATATTTTATCCAAAATGGAATGGATTGGAACTGATTTGGTCACCAAAGTCACCAAATGTAAAACTAATAGCCAAAGCTCACACCACCAAAATTGCTGATTAAAAAATTGTGCCTCTGGAAAATACTGAAATTAGTATTTCTTTTTGATTAAGTTAAGTTAACAGTGACGATATTGCAAAAAAAACACCAATACTTCGTAAAACAAATAACTATGGCCCAGTTATCCAGCGTAATGTTTAGAGACATGATCTCAAGTACAGAGACTCTTTGTTCAGCCGTACTTCAAGAATGTAAAATGCTTTTCCTTACAATTTGTTTTACCTCTTATTTTGATATACGAAACCCTAGGACCAATGTAAAGCGGTGATTTTTAAGTTAATCTCTAATCTTAATATTCTTTATCTTGAACTTTATTCCAAAATGTTGTGGGTGTTGTCAATATTATTGCTTATTGTATGGTCTCGGGGTGCAGTCGAACTTCTAGACCATTTCTCAATTCAGCTTTTTTACTTGGTTCTCAAACTTTATTTTTACTAAATGTATTTTAATTGACTATGCAATTAAACTTTATAGCAGCGGTAAAAGAGCTTGAAACATAATTTTCTTGTTTTTTAGCGTTAGTCTGTTGTTTGAAGAAAAGTCTATACAATTTTATCTATCAAAGTGGCTTGTTGAAATCTTATCATCATCATTATCAGAGATGCGTAAACAAGATTATACTGATTAGAAATTCTATGTTGAAATTGTTTGCTATGAAATATGAACTATGTTTACTCAAAAGTGAACAGGTTTTTGATATTTTTAGAATTTTTTTTCCTTTTCTAAGAATTATGCTTTAAAGTTTTATATCGAATTCTAGTAAATTGTCGCAAACGTCAAGTCATTAAAGTCCGATTTTTATATTGGCTTTAATCATATTACGAACGACAAATGAAGAAATTTAAGGTTGGTTTAACGATGACTAAGACTGAAGTTAGGCGTTATATTATTTGGCTTGGTATACTAAACCATGATTCATAACCGGAATTCTGATATATTGCCTTATCGTAGGTATATGAAACCGGATACAAAAATAATGCAGGTTTTTGATTTAAAGATAGTAACTGTTTGGTGATGACTTTCATGCCAGAACTCTTGGGTTCCCTAAATGTGCCACCTACATTTTTTTTACAAATCAATAACATTAAAACTTTGTTGTATTTTTTTTCGCGAAGAAGTTAATTCAAAACAAAAATACCCGCAGATATTAAATTTAATTCATAAATGCGTATACGCTCTAGTGTACTTAAGTTTTTTAATCGTGCAAGGCATTACACTTCAATTCTAATTAAAACTAATAGAAACTAATAACTTAATATATATATTGCAAAAGTTAATTTTTTTTTTAAAAAAAGGTAAACAAAAATTTAAACTAGTGTATTTAAATTTAAAAGAGTGTCAATTAATCGATTAAAAAGTAGTGGTAGATTAAGGGATTCAATATTAACTGAAAGATGGGCTTTTAGTTAAGCTAAAACAAAATAAAAGATTGATTTACATAAGTATTTCTGTAAGCGATAGCTTCAGTAACAAACCGGATAAGAACTTTCCAACCACACTCACCATTTAGAATTGAGTAACTCTCTTCTGTAGAAAGAAAGCTTTTCCTAAAGTATAAACGTCGAATTTCTTGGACATTGCTTGCTAGGAAGTGATAACCGTTTTCCATTTGATTGAGATTGCAAAAATGACAGTTACGATTTATATCAACTCTATGAGGTCTGTAATTTAGCTCTAGCATTTCAGTTCGGATCTTAAATATTAAACTCATCTCGTTAACTGTGAATGAACTAAAATTATTCAAGGCTTAATTCAATGTTGTATTATATTTACCAGCCAATTCTTGCCAATCTTTGAACGGCTTGTAACAACGCTGAAGTGCATATATACAAATCTATATGAGTGGCATCTTCTTGGTAAACTCTTCACTAATTTCCTGCATTTGCTCTGGGGAACAGAGTACCTACCAAGGTTCTTGAATTCCGTCCAAAGTTCTTCCGAATTTTTGAATTTTTTTTATATTCTCTTAACTTTAACATCACTCCACAAGTTTTCAATTGGGTTAAGATCGGGACTTTGCGCTGGCCAGCTTAGAACCTCAATACTTTCGTGGGTAAACGACCACATTGGCTGCATGTTTCGGATCATTGTAATGCATGAAAATCCAGTTAACTTGCATTGACTCGAACACGAATGGTTCCATTGTGTGGTATGAAAACTTATCCATCTGTCCACCTAATGCCAAGAAAAAGCACCCCAGACCATTACACTTCCTCCACCATGTTTCACAGATGAACAAAGATTTTCCATCTGATCCGATGTCTCATCACTCCACAGCACTCTTTTCAAAAAATTTAAGGTATTTGTTCAAACGAGCCTTTTTTTATTTGATTTGTTTTTTTTTTTTAAATCAAAGGTTAGCATCGTTGAGTCGTCTTCTTACTAGTCTGCTTTATACGTTAACACCAAATTCTTCATTAATTTCGGCAGTAATGATGCGGAAGGATTTAAAAGGATCGGACTTACACTTTCTGACGATGGCTCCGTCAACGGGTACTGAAATCTTGCGATGGGTGGGCTTGCGAATTTTATTAGTAATTCTGAGTTCAGGATAGGTTTTCACCAAATTAAAACATTATAGACCATTTTCACGAACACTTCATTAATTTCGCAATTTCTGAAGGATTATTACCTTTTTAAAGAGAGTTCATAGATGATATTCCTTTTTTCAAAAGTACAATGCACTTACTTACTTACTTACTTACTTAAGGTGGCGCTACAGTCCTGTGTGAACTAGGGCCTCACCCAACAAACTTCTCCATCTAACTCGGTCCCTAGCTAGATGTCTCCAGTTTCGCGCTCCAAGTTGGGTGAGGTCACCTTCCACTTGTGCGTGCCACCTGATCCGCAGTCTTCCTCTCCTGCGCTGTCCTGTGGGTGCGGATTCGAAGACTTTCCGGGCCGGAGCATTGGTTTCCATGCGCTCTACATGACCCATCAATCTTAGTCGTTGGACTTTTACCCTTCTGGCTAAGTCTACGTCGCTGTACAGCCCGTACAGTTCGTCGTTCCATCTTCTCCTCCACTCCCCTTCGATGCATACGGGACCGTAGATCACACGAAGAACTTTTCTCTCGAACCGATCCAAGGTGCTTTCATCCGCTTTTGTCATGGTCCATGCTTCTGCACCGTATAGCAGGACGGGGATGATAAGGGTCTTATATAGCAACACTTTGGTCCCTCGAGAGAGGACTTTACCACTCAATTGCTTTCTTAGTCCAAAGAAACAAAAGTACAATGCACGCCTCTGCCAATATTTTGGATTTTTTTTTCAGTTGTATTATCGTACACAATAAAAAAAAAAAAAAACAACTTTCGCCTAGGAAGTTTGATAAACAAATGAAAAGTTACAATTTAACTAATAACTGTGGTATTTCTTGGTCTAAACTGCCAACAACAAAAGGCTATGGGTGATAATGGTTTACATTTGACTCTCTTTTCTGGTGTCAGTTGCAGTTAGCAACGTACCCACAAAAAATTGCAATGATCATTCAAAATAACGGAAATTCTTTTGGAATAGATTTACTTTCTGTATGTGTGCTATTTGTCTGTCCATAACTGTATATATTATGCACTGTAGCTTCAAATTTCTCCAGCAATTTCACACGTATTTACTTGAATTCAGAAACTTTTATAGGAACTATAAGCAACAAAATGTGAAGACTTATGGAGAAAAAAATATGGTTAGTTAGGAACCGTGCAGGTTTTTGCCAAAGAATCTAGGAATAAGAGGTTTCATTTTCATTATCCCGCTGTTTTGTGAAGTCGCCACTTTTAAATCTGACATTTAACAAGTAAAAGGTACGTTATTACTACAAATGGGTAAATACATGCTTTGAGACAAGGAAGTCATGTTATTAAAACCGTACGCGTCTCTCAAGAACAACTGAGAAAGTTTCTGCTGTGTAGCTTTTAGTGTTGAAGAAAATTCAATTAAACATTTTTTTACGATCTAAAGTCTGTGTTAAAGGGTTAAATCCAGTAAAATCGATTTTAAAACTGAAATCAAATTAAAGTTATTCTGTTGTTTATTTACTCAGGTGTATACTAATTATATACAAAATCGTTGAATTTCAAGTTCGAAAAATCCAACTATGGCTTTTAAAAAGTCTCTACACCCCCAACGAAGCTGTGCGCCGCTGGTGACGCAGCGGTGTGATTGGACCTTACATATTCAAAAATGATCCTGGTGCTACTATGAATAATTTTTTTTAAAAAGCTATCAATAAAGATTTGTACTTTTGATAGTCTGCATTTTGTTGATAGGCTTCAAGAAATAATACCTTTCTCTCGAGTTTTTAAGGAAATTGACATAATAGCTGGTAGAAAATTCAATGGGTCCGATATTTCGAAGTACAAACCTCTTTATTATGGACGAGAACTAATTGACACACAGTTAAAGTTATCCACTTATTCTCTTCAAATTATTCCAACATAGAGTCAAATGAAGACTTTGAACACGAAGTTCTGGCATCAGTAAACCTTTTTAAGAAAACATTTATGCCAAGCGCAATGATAACATTCTAATCTATAAATAACGACACGTGATAGATTCAGGTAGATAGATCCATTGTCTCCTTTTTCTTCTCCTAAAAGTCTAAAATTTTACAGATCCAAATTAATATTAAAAAATCGTCTGTATTAGAAAATGTCTATATTCTTTGGATGCAGTATTATCATTTATTTTCAACCAATTTTTAATTATGGTTACTTTTCAAACATTTGGAAGCGATCTATGATCTTGTCAATTGCGAAAAATAAAGCTACAAGAGAAGTTAGTAACTTTTGACGTATCTTCATTCTTTCTAAAATTGGTAAACTGTTTAAGCGGGTATTGGCTGAGATATTGGGTGGTATGCGAAATTCTTTAGCTCAGTCTCAAAACTAATTATTTTGAGCTTTTGCTATCATTCCTATGCAAAATCTTTTTGAGACAAAACTCACTAAAATGTGATTGATCTTATTTTGGAGATCTATCTCATTTGAGACATTTCCGTATGCAGAAAGACTGGAAATTTGTTGTCTCAGGAACCGCAATGGCTGAATATTTAAATTTGTTTGCTCCTGTTGAGTCAACAGGAAATTTTAAGAATCTTTATAGGTCCACCCCAGCGCAAGTTGAAATCCTAACGAATTATTTTTTTTGAAAATCACGATACATTTCGAGGCGGTTGATTAATAAATATTCCCAGAATATTGGTGTTTTTTTTCCGATTTGTTGGTGATCCTGGCTTTCAAAGCGGTATTGGCGAAGATTTTGGAATCGATCGAAGCACAGTTTCCAGGATTATTGTCGGAGTAGCTGAGAAAATTGTAATTAGGAAAGAGGAGTGGATCAAGTTTCTCAATACGGTAGAGGATAACGATGCTGCAAAAATAATTTGGCTTAGAAAATATAAATTTCCATCCTGTATTGGAGCAATTGATTAAACTTGGGTTTTTGTCAAAAGAATAGTATTTTTCTTAATAAAATTAATAAGAAAACTATTAACATCTTCGTTCTTATATCCGCTACGCTTCTACTTCACTTTCTACTTTCACATGAAGAAGCCATTTTAGAAATGAAGGTAATTTTGAGACAGAGATAGTGAGATGAAATGAGCTTTGTCTCATTGCAAATTCTCAATCTCATAAGCTTGAGCTCAGACTCGTAGCTCATGCTCATAAGACTCAGTAAGTTAATTTCTCATACCACCCATTGAATAATATGCAATCAATTTGCTTTCAAAAAAGGAAATTCAAAGAAACATGCTTTGCTTCAATTTCAAACAAGGACATTCAAAATCTTAGAAATAAAATGTACACAGTGACCTTTAAAAAGCTCTCGATTCACTTTGGCTTTCAGGGACTTGTATATAAAGTTTAAGAGCTCAATTTTCCGAGTTGGCTCATCCAAATAATGTTCAGTTTTTTAACAAACAGAAAAAGCACAATTTTTATTAATTCTGGACATACTGATTTTTTTACTTTATGTACAGGTGTTCCACAGGGATCTATATTGGATCCATATTTATTCAACATTTATCTCCAAGACTTCCCTCTTTCACACTCCTATTTTAATGAACCTTGTTCAATACATAACGCTGATGATACTATGATATTAGCAAGTAACAGTTGACCAATTTTAACTCTTAATCAAATTAAACGCAAATTGCCACTTATAGAAAACTATTTTAAAAAAATGGAGATTAAAAATCAATAAAAACAAGTGTGGATTGACTTGTTTCAGAAACTCCAGCGGAATAGGAAACACCTTGCTGTTAAAAAGAGCAAGTTCCTAGATCTCAAAATAAATAACGCAGCAATCCCACTACCTCTAAAAATGAAGTACCTAGGAATAAACTTCCAGAACCGATTTCAATTCGATAAACGTGCTAGAACGATACTTAAAAAAGCAAAAATTGCTACTGCATTATTAAAAGCATTGTTTAATTCAAAGTTCCTTTTGGAAAAAACTTAAATTATAATCTACAATACACTTACTAGGCCGATTCTGAAATACAGTTTGTGTACTTGCTTCCTATTTTACCGACGGTTGCAAATGAATTGAAAGTATTTGATAGAAAAGTATTAAAATTTTGTTGTGGATTGTCCGAAAGCCTGATAAAAATGTTATTCAAATACCTCAATTTATGAAACATCAAATGAGTCTTCTCTTTAAAAAAAAAACTTTTAAACAAAAATTCGCATGTAAGCCAATTGATAAGATTCCAAATGGATTCTATAGTGAGAAAATACTTAAAATATTTAACAATAAGATAAATTAAATTTAAGTTGTGCCCACGGTCCAAATTAAATTTCGGGCACTGATCTTCGAATTCCAGTTGACAAATCTGAATACCAAGCATGAACAGTTTTTGACAGACTCTGTTACTTTCATATCGGACTAGTCCAAAGTCAAAGCAGCCAGGAACTGAAACTAATTAACTGTTACAGAAAATTGAAAAAAAAAAACACATTTTATTTTAAAAATAAACATACAAAACTCTCTTACTATTTATCTTCAAACACTATCCTAGAACTTCATTATTATTAACATCATAATTTATCATCTTTTAAATTTCTACGATGGTCAATTAAATGTTTAATGAAATTATATCCCCCTCTTTTATACGCATTTATAGATTATCATCATAATGCAGCATCTTTTGCCGCATAAGCAACCCATCCTATCCTTGGTGGTGTTCCTCATTGTCATAGCAGCACCTCCATCGACATGGGCTCAGGAGAATGCCCAACTACAAATACCACCATCCTTGGTTGAGTGCTACAATACAAGTTATTACATGAACCGTGACAATCGATTACCGTCGACAATTAACACGCTCATCGATCTAATCCGTAAAGTGGAAAATAGTCCGGACTTTAATATGGACGCACGACAGTTGTCCGTCGCATTGCTGCATCGTTTCCGTCAGGATGGAATTCAACGAGCTACTGGTGTTCAAGCTGGGATTCCCGGAGTTCTGCCATACAGTCCGACGGGATTTCAATTCCCTAAGTTTCGTATTCTTTTGACACGTCTTATTCCGGGAAATGCCAATACCTTCCCGAATGCATCATTGTCACAACAAGAACGTTGTTCTATGCATTTTATGCTCTCGAGCTCATACAATCTTCGAGTCCGTGGCGATGAGAATATGGTGTGCAATCGGTTGTCCCAATACCGTTCGAATCGATTCAGCAGAAGTGTGAATGACAAACCCTACAAGTCGAACTTCTTGGGCGATGTTGAGTTCATCGAAACCCACAAGAACTCGAAGAAGGAAGATAAGGTCAAGACTAACCCCTACATGGACTTTGACTACTGGAACGACGGTGGTGATGTGAACTACGGAAACGATAATTCTGTAAGTCAGTGTCCGGTAGAGAATGGAGTTATCTGGACGCCCTGGGGAACAGTCACTGCGGGTAACTTAATAGCTGGAATTGCAGCTGGTCTTCAGCCTCAGACGATACAGCTTAAAACACTTCTGGCTCTATCCAGGCGCCCTGGTCAATTCGGAGGTAGACAAAGTACCCTTACTGTGGATAACCGATGGGCAGCTACTTTGGCGGGAGACCTTGCCGAAGTGGCTCTCGTCCAGGTACCAATGTCACCGTCGAGCAGTGCTTCAGTAGGAGCCGGTGGAGCGTGGAACGATACTGTCATGGCCAAATGGTATTTTATGTCAAGAAGAGATAACCTCGAGATGACTGACGCTGAAATTCGGGGTGACTTGGATGGTCTGATCATCGCCATGAACATTGCAAATTGGAAGAATCAAGCTTCCGGAATAAAACTGAGTCAATTGCTTTCGATGTACTACTCTCTGGGAGGAGTCCTTGATTCAGGCATCAAGGCCTGTAACAGACAGCAGCAGTTCAACACAGTGGCTCCAGTGAGTGATATGGCCAGTCAGACAGCAGCCTTTGCTCAAGTCCTCGATGCAGAAATGCAGTTAAGAGTTACTCTCCAACAACCCGCAATTCAGCAATTCTCGCAATCAGCAGCTGGCGAACTTGGAAATTATGTTCGTAAGTACAAAATGATGACGTTTATATTTTGAAAATCAATTAATGGTAATTTTTTTCTAGCTCAATATTTAAATGACATTTCTTGTGAAGCTTCAAACGTTCAGACAGGCGATGTGTCAGAAAAAATCACAACCATGACAGACATATTTGTTTACATCGACACTTCATGGGAATATAATGCAATTACTGATTATGTTAGGTAAGTCTTGAGTCTTAATTCAAATTTAGGAGTTTTTACGATATTCTTTATTTTATTTGACAGCTACGTTCTCGAACGGATCAATGTTGCACCATATGCAAGTTCCGTAACGCTTCTCAGCGCTGGTGACGGAAGAATAATTGCCAATACCACCTATCACATGAGTGACGTCTATCAACAATGGAATGTCTCAACTCAATCAAACTGTAAGTTTTATAGTGATCTTTCAATTTTGTGACGTTTTCTAATGATTTGCATACTTACAGACAGTCCCGGTTTCAACCTTCCTCTTATTTTGAAGTCTGTACAAAACCTAACTCAAACTCTTATGATTGGACAGCAGCAAAACAACACAGTTGGAGGTCGTTCTATGATCGCCCTTTTAGTACCGAACATGGCCACCGTAAACGATGGAGACTCAAACTACGTTCAAATTCAACTGCAGTACATCTACGAACAAATTCCTGATCTGAAGTTCCTCTATTTTACCGGTGGTTCAGCAATTCGATTCAATTCATTTGTGGTCGATCCATCTAAGGATATTTTCCAGATAAGCTTGGGTCAAAACAATTATGCTTCACAGGGAAGACCAGTTGTTCAGCGTATCAAAGAACGTAAGTTTCCAAATAGTATTTCCGTCTTCAAAATAACTTTTAATGAAATCTTTTGACAGTTCAACGCCGCATCATAAATCCCCGCTGTGGAGCATATTGGTACAGCTCAACCTGGGGTCAAGATCAAATGTACCAATATATTCGCCCGAATTTCATCAACTTCTATCGACTAATGCCAAATTATTTCTACATTGCCGGTGGAAGTCGACAAGTGAGCGTGAATGGAGCAAGTGGAACAACTCTAACAGTCTGTACTTCCCGTTACAATCCACGACCCATGCAAAACGCAACAACTTCAACGTCAAATGGACAGAGTGACGTAACCTGTCAACAGTTGACAAATACCGGAAACAGTATGACATATGATCTGTCAAATGCATGCAATGGTTACTTTTCGATACACAGCTGTCCACCGCTTTATATATCAGTGCAAGCAACATCCACATACAGCTCGCAGTCTTCATGCATGGACAGTGCTTGTCAGTATCCCGATGAAGTCCGATATCAAGTGACTGTGCAGAATTTGGGCTGCTACAGCGGTGTTGGAAAACTCTTGGCTAGTTTGACAGTTATTATGATGGCAGCCATTTTGAGACACATCGTTGTGTAATCAGCTGATTTATAGTTTGGGAACAGTTTGACATATGCATGTTTTTGTCGCTGGAAAACTATAGAAGACACTTAGGAGAGAAGAGAGCGCTGGGAGTCCTTCCAAGAACAACCTTTTTTTTTAATTTTAATATTTTTAGATAAGTTTACTAACCTACAAGCAGTTGCCTTTTTTTAACTTTTTACATATTAAAGACGTAATTTACAGTATTCATAAGAATGAGTCTTAATGACTTAGAAATTCTGTTGTTTTTTTTTTTAATTTTTTTATATAAGTTTCTTGGACACTGACGCATAGTAAGTCAATACATTCTGAATTTTTTAATAGGTCCGTTCCCTTATTCCGTATTTCTGGGATTTCAAGTAGATGTTTTATATCAAATAGCTCAAAAATTCACCAAACTTTTTTTAAAAATTAATAAGTCGGCCAAGAGCACGTATAATGGTCCAAGCTCTACACAACTGACCAGATATGATCATATAATTGATCAAAGCAAGTAATCCAAACCTGCCTACGTACGACTGGAAAGTCCCAAAGGTTGAGAAGCAGACAGTGGGTCACTATAGATCAGCTCTCGTATTGATCAATAGGGAATCACTGGCTCCACTGGCCGCGACCAAAGGCGTGATTAGGTATGGTTTCGATGAAATCGTGATTCGTAACTACAAAAAAGACGAAGATTCGCTTAACACCACTAATAATGGAAGTCGATGCAACACCACAAGTGGAACCATCGACCTCCACAGCCCCAAACAAGCCATCCGTGGAGGCTAAACCTATAGTCGACAGCAACTCCGACATGGATACTGGAGACGCCACCTTAAGTATCACTCTGAGTGAGGAAGACATACTTCATTCCTCATCAGACGATGAAAACGCCGATAAAACAGTGGTGGAGGTTGATCTGACTAAAAGTAGCGATGCTGCGATTAGTACAGATTAATCTCAATCACGCCATCATGTCCTCAAACAACCTGGTACTCCGTGGGTCTCAAACTCCTTCATCAGAAGCCTCAGGACTCCTGGCTATAAACTATTGTATGCATCGGAGAAAGGTGAACCAAGGTCATGCATGTTACAGCGAGAAAGACACCACCACCGCTGTCTTAACAACGGATAAAGCCACCTACTGGCTCATATCCTCTTTTCTTGGCCACGACATACAGCCCAATTCCAGGAGACACCTTGAGGAAGACAATTGCGGACGCGCAATCGAAAAAAGTTGGTCTCCTTATTCTACATGTACGGGTTTTCGCAATCACCGTAATACACACTGGGAGCGATATAGGGAGGTGCTAGCACAACTGCTTGATCACAACCTTCTTAAAAGTTCCTCAGTAAAGATGAACTAGACCTTTCTGTGAATCATCTCACCGAAGCTTTCAATGAATCAATGAGAACTTCTTGCCCTGTAACCATTTTAAAGGGTAAAAATAAACCTCATTGGTGGTGTAAAGAACTAGAACCATTCAGAAAAAGCCGTCGCAAACTCTTCAATAGATCTACACTAGATCTCCTTCTGACTGGGACTTATACAAACAAGCTCTAAATCAATATAAAAAAGAATTAAGGAAGAGTAAGAGGTGTTCTTCGAGAAACTTTTGTGGTAAAATAGAATATACTTCAGAAACCTCAAGACTAAGGAAAATTCTCTCAAAAAGTCCAACAATACCCAGTGCTTTAAAGACAGAAGCATGCACGTGGACTATAACAGATGAAGAATCTCTTAATCTGTTATTAGACACCCACTTTCCAGGTAGCTCTAACATACTCAACGACTTAACATCAGAGTCTCAAGCTTCTACAAGCGATTTAGTTGATCTAATAACGCGGGAAAAACTGCAATGGGCTATACACAGCTTTGATCCATATAAATCTCCAGGACCAGACGGATTCATTCCGGCCGAACTACAAAAATGCTCAGACATGATCATTCCAACATTGGAAATCATTCTGATAAGCTGTTTAAGGTTGAGAAATATTGCCAAAGCCTGGAGAAGAGCAAAAGTAGTATTCATTCCTAAAGCAGGGAAACCCTCCCACGTTGACCCCAAAGATCTACGACCAATCAGCCTATCATCCTTCCTTCTTAAAACCTTGGAAAGATTGATTGAAATTTATGTCTCATTTCCACAGCTCAACATGCTTACTCTAAGGGAAAATCAGTAGAATCAGCACCTCATTCGCTAGTAAAAGAATATAACCTAGTATCTTTCCTAGATATTGAAGGAGCTTTCAACAACGTCAGTTACCAGGCGATCACAACAGCAAGGGATAAGCTGAAATTAAAGAAATCACTCATAGATCTTATAAGTCTCATGCTCAAAAGCAGGACAATAACTTCTAGCATGAGAAGTTTTACTACTACCAAATCTGTGAATCGATCTACCCCACAAGGTGGGGTCCTTTCGCCTCTTTTATAAAACATGGTAGTAAACGACCTACTGACATCATTTGACATCATTTTAGGGTGATTGCCTACGCTGACGACGTTGCAATATCTCTATCGGGGAAACACCCCCAAGTTCTCTCGGAACTCCTACAAAATGCATTTAATATAGGCTAACAAAATGGGCGAAGCCATGTAGCTTGGACGTCAATCCACATAAAACAGAAGTAATACTCTTTTCGAGAAGGTACAAAATTCCTCAGATTAGCCCACCCAAGTTTAAAGTAATACTATTAAGCTTTTCCGACCAAGCTAAATATTTAGGCCTCATTTTAGACAAAAAACTAAATTGGAAGGTAAATATTGATGAAAGAGTAAAAAAGGCTACTGTAGCGCTTTTTACTTGTAAAAAAGCCATAGGATCAAAATGGGGCTTCTCCTCAAAAATAACCCACTGGCTATACACTTCAGTAATCAGACCGATACTCATTATTTAAGGAGTTGTCGTATGGTGGACCGCACTGGACAAGATGTTAAATCTAAATAAGCTCATCAAAGTCCAGCGGATCACAGGAGCACTTCGCTCAACACTAACCGCAGCACTGGAAGTGCTTTTAAACCTAACACCTCTTGACATCTTCTCCAAAATGTTGGCAGCCAACTCATGTGTGAGGCTTAGAGCCACCTCTCAATGGAACAGTAACAATACTGGACATACTACTATTCTATACAATTTCAGATCTATCCCAGGTCGCTAAGACTATACAACCCCAAAAATGGTATTCCGTAAAAGCTTCCATGTGTCCATCCCTTCAAGATCCTCCTAGGAAGAAGAGAGACCCTGGAAGACGATGCGGTACACTTCTATACAGACACTTCAAAGACCGATTACGGAGTTGGGAGTGCTATCTATTCGGAACAACTGAATCTCAGTCTATCACACAGACTTCCCAATCAATGTAGTGTATTCCAGGCAGAAGTAATGGCGATTAAAGAGGCATTATTCTGGCTCAAAGAAAACGTTATATCTTGGAAGGATATACGAATCTTCTCGGACAGCTAAGTCGATCTTAAATCTCTCGCGTCTTTCTCCACAAACTCTCAAATAGTCCAGGATTGTCGGTCATCTTTGAATAAGATGGCGGACCAGTTAAATATTCACCTCATTTGGGTGCCGGGCCACAGAGACATTCCGGGAAATTGCAAAACCGATGAGCTCGCCAAAAATGAAAACTTCTGCACTACTTGCTACATGCAAATATCTTCCCAAACAATATGCTTTAAAATCAACAAACTCTAGATGGTCACAGAGTACCACTTGCCTAGCAACCAAGCAAATATGGCCAAGCATAGACTTAAGACGGTCAAAAGGCTTGATATCCCTGAGCAAACAAAATATAAGCTCTACAATTATAGTAATAACAGGACACTGCCTCTGTGCTCTGTGGCTAGGGGTCTACTCTACACAAATGACTTCTGTAGAAGCTTCATGGACGAGGAGGAAGAGGAAACAGTCCAGTCTCCATTAGAAGAAATAATTTTCTCGGTAATCCCTTCTTCGATAATACCAGTGAACTGGCCACGATTGACACAAAACGTCTCTCTAACTTCTTTAAAAATACAAAATGGTTTGTTTAAGTTCATTGCTCTCCCATGAGTAACCTTATTAGTGGTATCACAATGGACCCTTGAGGTCTAGGTGAGTCAATGACATCTGGACAGCGTCTCCAACCTAACCAACCTAAACTAAGCTAATATTAGCTCTAGATCTGTTCGAGTACTGTTAATTTTGTTTAAACATGAACTTAAATACATACTCGTATATCATTGAACTAAAATTGTGTATAATTATGTAAACGAACTTTGACAGCGAATTCTGGAAATTTTGACAGATTTTTAAGATTCTATCAAACAGATCTTTTGTTATAGATGTTACATGCCACAGATTAAGACGAGACAACTCAATATTGCTTCTTTCTTTAACAAAAAAGTTTATTTTCGAGAACAGATAAAAACACAATTCCACATTAAACTGCAGTCAAAACTCCCCCTTAAGGTTTTAACCACTTATAATTATTCAATCCCACAACAGCATTCCAGTTTGAAATTTCCGGAACACACCGAACAAAACGAAACGAACAAAACTAAAAGCGCTAAAGAAAATCCATGTCTGAATCTGAAGATGTTCGAGTAAAAGTTTTGTTAAAGAAAGATTTTTGGCTTTGATGCGTTCGCCTTCATTGTTATATGTATAGGAGACAGGAGACAGAGTGCACATCTGTACTACCTACACTACACCAAGAATAAAGTCCCCTTGAAACTTATTCCAGGGATATAAAGAAAACTTATCTTTCTTAAGACCAAAATGTATGTACATAAGTATATCCCCATGTGGAAAAGTAGAGAGGATATGTTTGTATACTTATGAATTATTGTATAAATGATATCCTTACAATATTGTTATGGGTCTGAATCTTGGATATGACGAAAATTGAAAATGAAATATTATCCATGATGGATTAATTTAAATTTGAATTGGAATTTATGTGATTGATGTGATTCCTGGAGTTGGGGTTATTGGATTTTTCAATATAATAATGTTGACAAGTTGGTGTTTGAGGTACATAGAAAAATTTAAGACATTAGTTGACATTTCGACATCTTTGTTTTCCAATTTGATAAGTTTCCATATTTATTAATAGTTAAACTCTTGCACTATTATTTGTCTTGTCAAAAAGTTTGCATAAGTGTCTCCTTCATCCGTGAAAACAAAATTTAGGCATTTCTTTAAAATCTCTTCAATTCAAATTTCAATTTTATGTCGACTTTTTCAATTCTCTTACTTTGTCAATCCAAAAACTAAAATAAAACATTCTACTGTCTTATTAGACTTAGTGTTCTCCATAAAGTGTCACTTTTTTAAGAGTATTCACATTGGACTCTTTTGAAGCGACTCATTGGCTGCGTTCAATCTCGTGTTGGATAGGGTATCTTGGAAAGGTGGATTTTTAGATACTTTGTTGAACGAGTTGGATAACTGTATTGAGAGAGATGTCAAAAAATAAAAACAACTTTCAGCTGTTCACAATAAGCAGAGAAACATTTGAGCTTCGAAGTCAAAACTGTTGTAAGATAAAACATTTAATGTAATGGATAGTTCAACTGATTCTTCGGATTGGTCATCTACAAAACGAGAACGAAATATGTTAATTTTAAAGTTTAAAAAAATAGATCATAATTAGCTTCTAAAATTCGGAGGCAAATAGCTATTTCATCGTCTATTATGTACAGAACATCCTCAAATACAACCTCAACTTACATTTTGTACCTTTTTGTTAAGCAACATATACAAAAAGCTGAAATCAATTTTCAAGTTTCTTGAAATTCAACCATGTGTTGAATCAGCTGTTCTGTCAGATATCTACATACCCCAGAAATTCTTGGATACCTTTGGATTCCTTTTTTGACATAACAGCTGTTTTTGATCAGCTCTTATTTTACATGTAAAACACTAACAAAAAGGTATCCGGATACCCTATCTGTCTGAGATTGAACGCAGCCATTGTGAGTTTAATAATTTTACCTCACTCCTTCCCACTCAAAAAAAAAAAGTAATAAATGTCTGCCTCACTTTTTCGGCTACGGTAACACCATATCCTTTTCCTGACCACATGAGCACACTTACGGCTGTATGCTATCGTGTGCTTCAATCTTTAAGCTCTTGAGTCAATTTTGGAGCATTGGTATGGACCTTAACTTTCACGTGATCTTGATAACCAATTGTCAACTTTTTGAGGAATAACACGGTCAGGAAACTTTATTGCATTCTATTTCATTTTTAAGTAATGGCGTAGTTTTTACTTTTCTTGTGTCATAGTTGCGAAGTACTAACAAGCCTTGAATACGGACGGATTTACGTTTGACAACCAGAAACGAATTAAGAACAAAAAGCCTGGGATGGGCCAGGCAAAAAGAGGATGATGATGACTGCTACCACGAAACCCAACAGCGCTTATTTGGATGCGGCTTCGTCATTGGAGCCAGACTTAGGCAAGAAGTAGACACGCTTCCAGCATCATGGATGTACGAACTTTCCTAGGAGCTAACATCGACTCGGACCACTACCTCGTTGTAGCCAAGGTAGCACTTCAGATGTCCAGACCCAAGGCAAAACAGGGAGGTGCTGGGAGAAGGTACAACGTCGAGTGGCTTCATTCAATCGCCAAATCCTTTTTTGACCGAGTTAAAAGTAACATATCTCGAAGTTCTCTGCCGCCAACACAATGTGGCAACATTGCCAAGATGCAATCAGAGAAGCCGCTTCTGATGTGCTGGGTTTCAAACAGCCACCAACAAGGAACCCCTGGTTTTATGAGGAATGTCGGCAGGCTAATGCAGCCAAACAATAGGCACGCAAAGCGGCAGTTGTTGCATAAAAGGACAAGAGCTGCTCATGAGGTATGAGCAGAAGAGGCGAGAGGAACACCTACTTCTCAGAAGGAAAAAGAGAGGGCAGGAGAAGCGTGCGGTCGAAGATGTTGAGAGGTTTTAAAGCAGGAAAGTTTTATGAACAGGTGAAACGAAATTCACAGGTACAATAACCTAGAACCGAAGGCTGCAAAGACGAAAGTGGAAACATCATAGTGGAACCGCAGTCAATGCTGAGGATATGGAAGGACCACTTCTGCAAACTGTATAACGGCGACGACGAACTGATGATCCATTCAACATAGACGACGAAAGCTAACACTCCCGTCCTCCCAACTTAGACGAAGTAAAGATTGCCATATCTAAGCTGAAGTCTAATAAAACCGTAGCGGATGGCTTGAATGCCGAGCACTTTAAAACAGCTGGAGATAAGTTGGTTAGGAGCATGCACCAACTTATCTGTAAGATACGATAACGTCTAAAGCCGATCGTCAACAACCTGATAGGTCCTTATCAGTGTGGTTTTAGACCAGGAAAGTCCACAGTTGATCAAATATTCACATTACGGCAGATGCTGGAAAAATCCCAAGAACACCAAATCGACAACCACCAACATTTCTTCGATTTCAAGGCCGCATATGACAGCATCTACAGGGACGAGCTGTATAAAGCCATGTCTAGTTTTGGCATCCCTGCCAAACTCGTCCGTTTGTGCAGGATGACCATGAAGAATTCAAGCTGCTCCATAAAGGTTGGAAAGAACTTAACTGAACCTTTCGATGTCAAAAAAGGTTTTAGACAAAGTGATGCGCTGTCATGTGTTTTTTTTTAACATCGTGCTTGAAAGAATAGTGCAGAACTCTTAAGTCAACACTAGAGACACTATCTTTCAAAAGTCCGTCCAATTACTAGCATATGCTGATGACATTGACATAATCGGAAGAACTCAGAGTGATGTCAACGGGGCTTTTGTGAGTATTAAGACAGAGGCGGCAAAAATGGGTTTAACGGTTAAAGAAAGGACATACAACACTGACGTCTTGATCAAAACGTAACCATCGACAGACGTAACTTTGAAGTAGTCAAGGACTTCGTCTACCTAAGCTCCACTGTAAACGCAGAAAACAACACCAGCGCTAAGATCAAACGCAGAATAGCTGTTACTAACCGCTGTTTCTTTGGGCTAAGAAAGTAATTGAGTGGTAAAGTTCTATCTCGAGACACCAAAGTGTTGCAATTTAAGACCCTTATCATCCCCGTTCTGCTAAACGGTGCAGAAGCATGGACTATGACAAAAGCCGATGAAAGCACCTTGGGTCGGTTCGAGAGAAAAGGTCTTTGTGTGATCTACGGTCCGTATGCATCAAAGGGGAGTGGAGGAGAAGATGAAACGACGAGCTGTAGGGTAAAAGTCCAACGACTAAGATGGCTGGGTCACGTAGAGCGCATGGAAACCAATGCTCCGGCCCGGAAAGTCTTCGAATTCACACCCACAGGACAGCGCAGTAGAGGTATACCGCGTATAAGGTGGAGACATCTGGCTAGGGAGCGAGCTAGATGGAGAAGTTTGTTGGGTGAGGCCCTAGTTCACACAGGACTGTAGCGCCACCTTAAGTAAGTAAGTAGTACATATAGCCTATTAAAAGATATTTCTAGCATGTCGAATTTGTCAACGAAAAACGTGTTTGCAATGACTTACAACCGTGTTTTTTGGCAGTTAAATGTCAGAAGATATATCTGACTGCAATGAAGGCATTGGGCAAGTTCAGACGGCATAAGCGACTCGATTGGCTAGCCGTGAACAAATTGATTTTCAATCAAAACAACTTTGTGGAAAAGTTAACTGAAAATTTTGGAAAGAAAAATCTTCAAATTCTACTTGTGTCAAAATGACGGCTAATCATAATTGTTCATTTAACAGAAAGCTGAACTTTATTACTATATTTATTTTTGCACAATTCTATTTGATGTTTCTTGTAAAAGGTATCCTTTTCAAATTGGGAAAGGAATAAGTAATATTTCTTTAAAATCCAAAATACAAGTCGAGAGAGACTTGTAAGCTTGCCTGAGGAGTGTTTTGTGAACAATTATGTTTTGTTGATAGTTTTTGTATACGATGAACTTCAGTAGAGGTAAGTGAAGTAATGTTACTAGTTTGAAGCTTATGACACTTGAAAAACTATCTAGTTGCTTTTGCCTTTAGTGACTGCAAATGAAGTCCCTTGTTCTGTCTGAACCTGTCTATTTTAACATATAGGTACCTTTTTAAGATTGGAAGGTATTTATCCAGCTTTATGAAAATAAAATGTCAGCGACTTCTGACATTCATTTGCATTACATTGTCATATATTTTCAAACAACCCTGTAAACAGATAACTTAAATGTCACTTCAATATAGAAGGTAACTGTCAAACATTGCATGGCATATAAAATCTTTGTAACCTCATAAAAGGAACAACTAAAGAGACACCGGGCCATAGTCTAGGAGCTTGTTCTAGTAAAGTTAAGAACAGCTGTCATTTATTTTTAATGATGTGCACTTAGCTTAAGTGTAATGTTAAGTGTTCGCTATGATATTTTCCGTTTCTCATAAAGCGAAATTCTTCTTTTCTCTTTTATTTCACTAATTCGAGGCGCATGCACTCCATGTCAAGTCAGACTTTAAGCGAAATTTTTGTCTAGACTTCAATCTGCACTTCGGACAAAAAAATATTGTCATCTGTCAGATTATCTCCTTTTTTCACAAAAATTGTTTTTTTTTTAGAAAATTTCATTGAGTTAAACTGTAAGATTTTGTTATGTGTTGAATATTCAATTTTAAGGGGCCTAATAATATTGAAATACCTTTTTTAAACCATTTTCCATTTTTCAAACATATTTTCAGTGTCAGTATTATAATACTTGACAGCTGTCAGTTTAACAGGATATGTATAAAGACGGCAACCAGACAAAAAAAAAATTAATAAGTTACACAAATTTAAAGAAAACTTGCACTATGTGATATTTGAAACAATACGCAAATTAATGTTCTCAACTTTGACGTTTCGATTATATTGATTGCGTTCAACGCCATTCCTTCAGTATATTTTTATAAATGCTACGTTTAAACGTACCTTTTTGAAATTATGAAAATGTCCCAACTTCCGGCTTATGTCTTTGATCAAAATAAAAATTTCCCCCAATTCAAAATCCTTTAATACGAATTCGCCGGAAATGTTTTTGGTGTGTGTCTAAACTTTGCAAGCAGTGGCGTTTGCATTAGCTACACAGTGCCTCAAACCGTGGGAACAGTTTGCACTCTACAGTTGGGGAATACGTGTAGCTGATACATGAACCATTATAACAACAGAATGGTGTATGTCTTGAATTAGACACAAAATGCAACCAATAGATGTCGCAGTAGTAAACTTTAAGAAAATTTCCGAAAAATGAAAATGGAAAATACATTTTTTCTTTCTCTCACAACACAAACTCAATCTAAATCACGCATAAACAATACCCCACCATTGCCCATGTCTGTTGTATGTCCTGTCCTGTCTCCATGAGCCATGAGAAGAATTTTCCGAAATTTTTGCGCGCTTTTCACACCCATCACCCCATAACTCCAGATAATATTCAAGCCATCTCACTCATTCTTTTCTGTATTCTTATTTAGGGGGTTAGAGACAGTCACAGTATTGGGCATTCCTTTTTCATCATATCTATTTTTCCACGGATATTTTGATGTCGTGCTCTCGAGCTACGTTGTTGTCATCATCATCGACGTCCTCGTCGTCGTAGTTGGCGTCTCGTCATCGTCATCATCATTTTTTGGTCGAATCGGGTGCATCTCCATCTCATTTCTTCGCCCACTAAAACAAAACAAAATACGCCAAGTAAAAGAGGGAGGAAAAACCTAACAAACTCAAATGAAAACTCCAACGACGTCCAAGTTTAACAGAAGCAGAACGCTAACGCAGAACAGCAAACACAAAATAGAGCTCCCGCTCCGATTATTTTATTGATCGATTTTCCATTCCATGACTGAAACAAATAAATTTTTCCCCAACACTCTGCCTTCTGCTGCTGCCATAAGCCATACACACCATAATACCTAATACAGTTCGTCGGGAAAAACGTCAAGTGCGGGTCGTTGTCGTGTTCGTTCATTGACGCGAAATATTTTCCTCCTCTTCCTTGGGAATTCATAGTAAAATTCTTAGTTATATATTTGAAATGAAAAGTGCGTTGTTATTATAATTCGTTTCTTTTATTTTTACCTAATCTTCCGGTTGCCATTTTTGTTTGTTATTTATTTAAACGACAAAATAAAAACAAAGAAGTTTTGTATAAAAATTGAATGTCTTAAAATTAAAAGAAAAAAACAAAGTGTTTTCATTGCAATTGTTGCAAGGAAAAAGAAAAACGATTTTTTCAGAGACGTGGTCTTCTACTTCAGTCTTCATCATTGTCGTTTGTCTGAGCCTTCTTGAGGATTTCTTGGAGAAGGGGGATTTATTTTTGTCAGCTGAAAGCCGTTTAGAATTAAATCTGGAAAAATGTATTTATTGATAATGGTAAGGCAGTGTTTTTTTAATTCTTTGAATAAATTGTTAATCTAAAATAAATTTAAGTCCAACAAAGTTATTGATTTTTCGGGTCTATATTGCAATTAAGCAATTTTTCATCCCTATACCTGAAATGCATTTGTGTGAAGGCATCTGGAAGGGGTTGAGGAGTTTTGCAGGGTCATAAAATGGGCTGTGTGTATTAGATTATGCTCTCATTGGTACCTACCTACCTGCCAGCCAGCCAGCCAGCCTGCATGACTACTGCCTTTGCCTTTTCCCTTATTCCAGCCAGATTAACTACCCTTAACAACAAAGTTAATTATTATGTTTAGTCTTTTTAGTTACAATCAAATGTTGTCCTTGTTTACTTTAATAAAAATAGGTATGTAATTATTTTGTTTAGTTAGGAATAAACCTGAAATAATTATGGTGGAATTTAAGTGGTTAGGTATAAAGTGGGAGATTTTTATTTATATTTTCCTAACTTAGTGACTGTTCCACATCCATCATAGAAGCCACCTTCTTTCCATTTCCAATGTCATGCGCCCTTATCTACTCCCTCTTTGGATAATAACAACATGACTTTTCTCTTCTCTCCTTTTTTGCAGAGAGATGGCAATCAGGGTTTCCACTTTATTATTATTGATTAGAAAATTGTCATTTTTGAGGTAGTGGTATAATTTTCTTGGACGCTCGCAAAAAAGTTTATGAAAGAACGTTTTCTGATAGTCATAAATGTCAAATTTTTTTTTAGTCTAGCTTAAACTTTGGATTTTTCGATTTCACTAACATTTTCAATTCTGAGAACGTTGTGCACATTAGACTCTAGATTGAGATAGAAATGTTTAATTTGTGTGTAAAGTAAAGTCAGCAAAAATAAAGTTGAAACGTTAAAATGAGTTGCTTCTATAGAATTTAGGACCAGATGAATTTTAAAGTATACTCGTTGATTAATCTGAAAGAACTCACCGAAACTTTTGATTCCGAAATAGCTAAAATAGAGTTTATTGAATATCAATTTTAAATTACCTTTTTTGACACACCACGTTTCGATATATTTCTATGAGTTCTACATACTAAATGCCACTTAAGTAGCCATTTTAAATTTTTGACACCGGCACCTTTGACAAATTTTAAATCAAATGATTTAATGATCTCCTTGAAATCTTGAAAAAAAAACAATTCCCAAAAAAAAGTTGTTTTTTTCTTGTAACATCTTTAAGTATCAAATCATTTAATATTGTGTAAAAGGATTTTAACACTTGTACAGGGGTTTCTTATTGAGTGTCTGGTTTGTTTCATTAAGCTAGTTGATACTTCTAAGACTTCAGAGATTTCCGTGTTCTGCGAAATATAAACAATTAAGTCATACACATTTCTCTAAGAACATAATTTCTGTGGAAAGAGTTCTCAAGAAGTCTATCAAACAATTCAAAAAGGGAAAAAAAAAAGAAAAAATGAATTTGATTCCTAGACTGAATATTGATTTGTATTTATACTTCATTCACCTGAGGCCCTACTATCTAACTCGATTCTACTTTTGATTCTATTCTTAACTCATTTCCAATTCTACTTTTAAATCGTACTACGTATGAAAGTAGAATCGGATGCCGGTTATACCAACTTGTTTTCAAACAAAAAATTTACTTTCAACCGAATATCGAGTTGCTTGACAATTTAAAAAAAACATCAAATTTTTGGACAAGAATAATTATTTTAAAAATGGACGCCACGCCGTGTGGTGGAATTTGGTTTAATTTGCAAATAAATGAAGATCGGTACGAGTAAATAATAGAAGAATAAGAGATAATTCCAAAATAATGGAGCTGAGTGAGAAAGACTTGTACATATAAAGAGTGTTTTTTAGCTTTTATCTTTTTGGCAACACTTTTTTAAACAGCTGACGCACGTTTCGATTTTGGTTTCATTGTCAAACATCTTCAGAGTTTGGTCTATAATTTAACTATAAATCGTCTTACAAACGAACAACTCTTTCAAATTAGTGAATTTTATTACCGAAATGCGTGCTCTGTTAAGACAGTTAGAAAAGTTGTGATGCCTTTCAAAAAACAGCTGGTGCAAGAATTGAAGCCAAACGATCTACTGCAACGTAAAATTTGTGGTGAAAGGGTTCTTTGAAAGTTGGCCGAAGATCCACATTTTTGCCTAAAAATGTTTGGCTCAATGGGTGCGTAAATAAGTAGAATTGTCGATTTTGGAGTGAATACCAACCAGAAGCATTGTAAGAGCTACCAATGCATCCAAAAAAAGTCACAGCTTGGTGCGGTTTATGAGCTGGTGGCATTATTGGATCGTTCTTCTTCAAAGATGATGCGAATAGTAACGTAACTGTGAATGGTGAACGCTACCGTGAGATGATATCTAACTTTTTTTACACAAAATGCAAGAGCTTGACTTCAATTTGACATCAATCGAAAGAGTCATGTGCCAGCTGATGATGAATTTTGAAATGAATTAGGAAGAGAAACGAAAGTCCAAACTCTATTTTTGGCAAAAACCACGAATTCCCAGTGTAATTGAGGTAGTAGATTGAATTATATTCTATATTTTACTTACACTTTGGCAAAAAAAACTTCGCTCGCAAACACATCTGATGTAGAGTGATTATTTTCGATTTTGCCTTGTTTTTAATTCTACTTTCGAGTTACGTAGTACCGCTTTTATTCGAAAGTTCATAAGAATATAGTTGGCACTACTAGAACTATTAGAGTCTCGTTGGTTCGAAAGTAGTCAAATATTACAATTTTTCGAATTTGAGCAATTTCATTGTAGAATCGATTTACATAGTAGGGCCCCTGCTCTGTCAATCCGTTTAAGAAAATTCTTAAAAATCTAAAGAATATAAACTGAATCTTATAAATAATAACTGGAAGCAAAACAAAAAAATATGAAATGCCAAAACAAGTCACCTTTAGAAAAAAGTAGCAATGAGAAACTTTAAGGAATATTCGTGTGGTGTTTCGAAAGGAAAAGGATTCCCAAAACTTTTTGGTGCTAAATATCTAGTAATAAATTCAAACCTTTTTATCAAATTTTGAAATCTTTGTCACTATCTTTGAATGAGAATTAAATGAAATATAATTTAATTTTCTCATTATTTTTTACCACTATGATACTTTTTGACATATGTATCATGTATTATGGGCAGCTATTTTAATTTTCGATACCGATTATTTTGACAACTTGCTAAGCGGTTCCTTATTTTACAGTGTATATGCATGCATATGGTCTGCTCCATTACTTTAAGTTAGTTTGATTTTAAAAACTTCAAATAGTAATATTGAAATAAAAGAAAAGTCAAAAAATGGTTGCATGATGAAATTTTCAATTTGTTTCTTTAATGCATCGAAATAAAAGTACAAAATATTACATCTTGTTATAGTATTCCTAATTTCCTTGTTTTTTTTCAAAAAAATAAGATAACTGAGAAAGTGTTGCATCCGTTTTTGCAAGTGCCTTGTAGCTGCATTCATATTGCTATATTGAATTATTTTATGTGACAGTTATAAAGCTATGACTTTGACTACCATTGCGCCTATTCTACCCCAGGTCTGTTCTCTCTAAACTTCTTTCATTTTCTGTCCTACTTTGCGTAGTCTTAATTAATATTAAGTTTATATTGACAGAATTTGTGACTTTAAATTCAGAGTATGGAAACAGACCCATCAATTTTCTTTTTAAACTGTCATTAATAGTAGGGGAGCCCAGAATGCTAAATCGGGATTCACTCGAGCGTCAAAGAGACCTATTCGATTAAGAAGCTTAGATGATAATAACAAAACAATGTTATGTCGTAAATACACTTTCATCGGTGGGGGGAGCGGCTATAAGTTTTCAAAAATGTAAAAAAAAACAGTTGCATGGACATACTCGAGCGCGTCAGATATAAATAGCATCCATGTTCTACGTATTTTTGAAAATATACGTATGTTAATCTGACCGTTTCCATGATGGGGGTGGTCGTACGTAAGGGTTGAAAACGGTAAAAAAAAATTGAACCGAGCGCATCAGATTTTCAAAGGGGATGTTAAGTGAACCTAAAAGAACGCTCTTATGTAATAATCTGACGATTTCGAAGTGACCCAAACTTGCGGCAATTATTAGAACTTGCAAAAAAAAATCTCCATTTTGAAATACTCGAGCGCGTCAGATTTTGATAAATATGGTTCATGTATATACCCTAAACGTGTTGTCTCTTAATCTGACGATTATCTGGAGGGATTCGCTTAATCTGACAATGGAAATTTTTTTTTTCAAATCTTTTAACAAATTGAAGAGCTAAAAAATAGCATGCAAGGAAGTACAAAACTTTTATTTATGAGTATAAAGATAAGTATAAAGAATATACATTTTTTTGAGAATCATTTTTTCAATCATCATCTTTGAAGAAACTTTGCATGCACCCCATCTTGCATTCATCGCGCCTTTCACCCTCCCCACCTTGCACATACTGAACCTTGGACCAACTCCAAATCCTATAGTGTGCCCAAGCAGGGGGGTTGCAGGGGACAGCATGCCACCGTACACATCTCGGTGTTGTGTACACCCAAACTCGCACACACCCCACTGTTGCATAAACCCACACCTACTATTATTACTATCAAAATAACACCACTCAAGCAAAAAAAAAGAATTAAATTAAAATAGTAGTTGTGGTTATTTTCAATTTTCTCAAAAACTAAAAGACATAAAATCATCTAGTTTTCAGTTTTTGATCAAAAACAAATAAGATCAATAAATTCTGAAATAAAAATAATGGTAGATAACCTTAAGTATTGAAAAATTACACTTTAAACCTTTTTTAAACTTTTTTTACTCAAATTTGGGGTTTAAAATTAAATTTTTCAAAAACTACCATAGTTCTGACTTGAATTAAAAACTGGCTAAAAAAACAGAATGCTTTATTTTTAATTATTTTTTCCATTTTAAATAATATTTTTTTTTAAATTGCCCCTCCCCTCACTTCGGCTAACGGAAATCGTCAGATTATTATTTGTGAACGTTGAATTATTACCTTCAAGATAAAAAAAAACTAAGCCACGCTCAAGAAAGTCAAGATGACGTTTTTTTTTACAAGTTTGTAACCCGCCTACTTCTTATCGTCAATCGACAATTGTCAGATTAGTGGAATATACACTTTTTAGTATATAACTAACTTACCCTACCTTAATCTTACGCGCTCGAGAATTTCAGATGATCAATTTTTTTTACTAATCTGATCCTTTATCCTTGACGCGCGACCACATATACGGGGCTAATACTTGGTGGAGGTATTCAATGGGGTACTCCCTGTATATTAATCTGCCGCGCTGTAGTAAATCCCAAAATCCCTTCTTGGGCTCCCCTACTATAATACCAATCAATGACTTCAGATCAAGCTCCATAGATTCTTTAAATCTTGTTTATATCGACAAAGATGCAATAGGTTCAAAATACACTTTGATAAAGGAAACTGTGATATTAAGAAAGCAAATTAATTTCACTCCTAATACAGTAGTGTACTAAACTTACCATGTCTTAATTGGATCACTTTTCTTTAGTTTGACAGAAGACTTTTTTCTGTTGGCTTGTTAAATATTAGCTTCAGTCTTCAGCTAACATTAAGCTTTTATAGTCTTATCATTATAATACACACTACAAGAAAGTGGGATCACTGTGCCAAAAGTGTAGTAGATGGTCGACATAAGTCTAGAATTCGCAATCACAATGACAATTATAGACAACGTGATTTACCTATTTTGAATGATATTAAACCTTTTGTGAAAATGGGTTTCTTAAAAGTTTTTGTTTATTTTCTTTTAAAATACAAAATACAACCGACCGACGCATAATGGACTCGTCTATCCTCTTTTTTACATCTGAGTATTTTCGTCGTAGAGGGTTGAGAATGGGGAGTGGTGCTATTTTTTCCGACTTCTAGTATATTTTTAAACGGACACATTTTTCTGTTTGTTTTATTGGAAATCAATTGAATGGATTTGAATGGAATGAGGGGTTGTTGTTGTGTCTCGCTTCTATCAAATGCCATCTACCTACTAGGGTGAGTGAGTAGAATGTATGGGTATGGAAGAAAAGTAACTATTTCCGGGTGTTTTGTTACTGTGAGTGGTTTTATTGTCATTTTGTGAAGTAAATACCTATACCACGAACCAACCTTCCTCCTTTTAGATGGGTGGTAGTTGGTAGTGCAAAAAATAGTTGGGGAAAATCCTCTCTCACTCTCATGTGTCTATTATTTCACAACTTCACTTTACTTTGAAGGGTTTACATTTGTTGGCTTATTGGTAAAAGTTTGGAAAACTTTAAAATGTTTGTGATTTGTGATTTCTTAACTTGAGTAGGTAGACAGGCGCCATATTCACATATTGGAAGGTTCCTAGCTATTTAGTAAAAGTGATTTAAATGTGCAGCGTTGAAAATACTTTAAATGCCTGCCAATGTGTAGTAACCTTACTTCTTGCCTTAGGTAGCTAAGCTTATATCGAGACCAATATTTTGGAAAAAGTGGTAATAAAAATAGGAAGTCATATTGATAATACTTTTATACCTTAGAACTTAGAAAACAAAATAAACACGCAACACACTCACCGGTGCGAACCAATTATCCCCCACGAATACGCCTGATAGATGCTGTCAAATGTTTGAAGCGATTATCCTTGAAAATAAGCTAAAAACTTTAAATTTAAATTAGATATCTTAATTAAGTTATATATAAAATAAAAAAACTACAAGATCAATGTGAAAAGGTAATTTTTTTTAGTAAAAGTGTTTTGTTTTTTGTTTTTATTAATTTTATAGAAACAATAACTTCCGAATAATTTGTATTTGATACAAATTTTTTAATAGACAAAAACAAAAAAAAAAAAGGAGCTCTACAATTTTTGTTACACCATTTTTCGAATTTGTGCGACAACCTTATATAAACAAAACATACTGTATGTTTTTAACGGTAGCAATGAGTACAAAATTTCATAGTTAGTCGGACTTATCACAAGCCCCTTCGTAATACAATCTTACTACATACGAATCCTGAACAAAAGTATCACAACTCATATCTTATTAAAAATATTTGCTACGAAATTCGGAGTCCGTGAAAAATGGTATTACCACCCCCATATGAATAGGAAGTTTGACAGTTTTTTCCGTACAGGTATTTTAATAGGAATCTAACTTAAAACACCACCAAAGTAAGAAACATTCATATAAAATTAAAGACATATTAAAGTTTTATTACTGTTTTATTGAAATACTGAAAACAGCTTTTATTCTTCTGGGGCTAAAAAAAGTGTTAACTAATAAAACCCAGTTCCAAAGACTTTTTTAAATGTGTCAAAAAAAACCTGAAATCGCCCAAGAATAAATACTAAAATTAACAAAGAAGAAGTGAATTCCTTTTCCTTCTAAGGATGCACCTAACTGGAGAAAAGTTAAATTAAATTAAATTGGGTGGTGCAACAGTCCGTTGTGAACCAGGGCCTGGTGACTTACAACTCTCAACCATTCCTGTGTGCGAGAACTGTTGTCAGGAATGGAAGGGACCAACAATTTTAGGCCGAATCCAAAAGCACTTTTTCTTGAAGGATTTGTCAATTCATCGCAAGAGGCGAAAATTTATTTTTTTAAATTAAGGTGCAACAGGCAGGTATTGAACCCAAGACCCCTTGCATGACAGTTTTTTAATTCATTTTTATTAGTTCATTCTTAAACCTATCTTAAAGCTAGACAAAAATTCATAAAACTAACCTAATTATCCATAACTTACAACTAACTTAATGGTCCCATACGGACACTCTAAGTTAAACTATTCCACTAACTACTAATGCCCTTCGGCCCTAAGATCTATTTTAACTTCAATACAATTTTATTTATTTTTGTATTCATTAGAAAATTTAAAAAACTAATATCAATATCCTTTTTACTTTTACTTAAAAACTACTTACAATTAGGTCCTTAAATCTAACTTAAAGCTAACTTAAACTACCTATTCTACCTATAAAATACTTAAAACTAGAACAGCCACAGCATCAAATCTAACGTTTTTTGTTTTTTTAATTTAACTGTTTTTTTTAAATTTTTTTTTATATTCCATGTATTTTTTTTTTTTTTTATTTTTTTGTTTTTTTTGTATTTTTTTTTTTTTGTGCCACCATGCCTATTCTACTTAAAACTTAACCCTAAAACTATAAAACAAGTATGTAAGCCGGCCAAGGCTTAAAACCCCATCCCAACTACTCAATATCAAGTGCCGATTGAAGCCACCAAAACTGGTTTTCTTGCTTCACCCTATCAGTTCGGTCCCGTTCGGACACAACCCTACTGAATCGAAGAAGTTCTGCTCCGCCTTGTGCCATGACGTCCCCATTGTATGGGAGTCGCCTATCCATGGTTCTTCGTCTGACGTGGTAGATTAAAACTGCCAATCTATCCTGTATCAGACCGCATTTGCCTAAAAAGATTAATGCCTCTGGTGGAATGAAGCCGCTCAAGCATGCACTTTCAAAATACTCGAAGCCCTAAAATTAAATTGTTGGTGGAAGACATAGCTCTTGCAATGAGACCTCGAACGAGTTTTATCACGAAATTGTCAATTCTGTTGATTCGAGCCCCGTTGTATAGGACCTCGTTGGAAAAGTAATGAGTAAGAAGATTCGGCTGTTCGATATAAGCCGTTACAGCTTCGTAAACACTGCCGCTCGAACACCCGAAAGAAGGGAAGGGGCAACGTTGAACCACACAGGACAACCATAAACTATCATCGGCCGTATGAGGGCCATGTAGCAAATTACCTTCACTCTGGGGTCAAGCCGACTGCTAAAAAAAAACAGCCGTTTCGTCAGAGCGAAGGCTCCTCTGGCCCTGGTCAGAGCAGCATTAATATGTCTGGCGAAATATAAATACTGATCTAACCAGATACCGAGTTACTTCACTACACTTTTGCTCGCTAATGGCCGCCCGTGAAGATCAACGATGACCATCTTGCGCCAATTCTTACACGTAGCCCTCGTGGCCCCAGCCAACGGAGTCCGGAACAGAATTGTCTCCGACTTCTGGACATTTATTTTTAGTTTCTAGTCGTCGCAATATCGCTGAATCTTGTCGAAATCACGCTGCAAGAGAATTCTAATAACCTCAACCTTTCGGGCCGATCTGTACGCAATTAGATCGTCGGCGTACGCAATTGCCTTTGTAAGACTACCTATCAGATCGCTGGTGTAAATGCTGAAGAGAATCGGCGAATTCACCGCTCCCTGTTGAAGACCATTTTTAATTGAGAATGTTGTGGTAGAAGTTACATTGCCACTTTTGACAACAAACTTTCATATCATAAAGTATAGACAACAATAGCTTGCTTATGCCAAGCATGCTCATTTTTAGGTTAAGACCCTCTAACCATACGGTGTCAAAGGCCTTTTACAAATCAACCAGAACATCACCTGTGCATTGTTGTTTTGATTTATTCCATTGGATATCAGAAACGAGTTTAGACGCAGCATGAATTGTGTCATGACCCGCCTTGAATCCGAACTGTTTATCCGAAATTATTTTGTTGTCCGCAGCCCACTTAGTCAGAGCCCTGTTAATGATCTTTTCGAAAACTTTGCTGATGCTCGGAAGAAGACTTATCGACCGAAGATTTGACGGGTTGGAGTTGTCCTTTCCCTTTTTCGGGAGAGGATGAACCACAGCAGTCTTCCAATGCACTGGATGATATGCATTATTCAGTACATTGTTGAAGAGTGTGGTGTAAATGTCAATTGCTTCCGTCGGTAAATGTCTTAGTACAACGTTGGATAGACCATCGACACCTTCTGACTTTTTATTTTTTATTGAATTGAAGATGAGTTGAAGCTCAACCTTCGTCACTAACAAGGGACTTGGTCCCGTTTGCTCGGCGATTATGGCATTTGCCAAGGAATCGTCATTGAACCGCATGAAACCGCGGTTCTCAGATCGCCATTCTGTCATATCATTTCGAAGGTAAAAGTGATTAAGTAGGGCTCTGTTTTCCAGGTCGTGGTTGGGGCGAATGCTAACATTCACCTTGTACACTTGCTGGAAGGCAGCTCCCACCGCCTCCACTTTTTCCTTCGGATCTTCAATTATGTAAAAGTCATCGTCAAAGATGGCTTCTTCTGGATCTATTTGCGCTGTCATGAGTACATCTCTGTTTTCTTCAGTTCTTTGGAGTTTAAGACACGGAAGGTCATTATCGTTTTTAATCTTGTTGATTTTGGGGAACATACTAGGGTCACTCGAGTTAACTGACCGGATCTTGTGGTCCCAGTACTTGTTAATTGATAACCTGTAGTTCTCCCTAACCAACAGATTGACAAGTCCAATTCACTAACCATCATGCCACGGGTAGGTACTCCTTTATGCTGAGGTATGCTGAGGAGAATTAAAGCTTTGATAGATGTTAGGGGAGGCAATTCCCACTATTCAGTGAACAAAAATGAAATTGCGAATGATTTTTAAGTTGAGCTACTTTTTTTGTAACTCAGTGTAGTATGTGAAGTAAAAATCCTTGAAAAACTTCCTGTCTTAAAAAGTAAACTTTTTTAGAAACAAATATTTTTTCTGAAATGAATATTAATAAACCTATTAAACTTACAAAAAAACACATACAGTTCAGAATAACAAAGGGTGTCCCAAAATTAACGCAAGATTTGAATTTGCCGCCATTTGTGCAGTGAAGTGTTGGCAACCCTGAAAAAAAGCAATTTGACAGCTAACAGTATAGGGTTATTAAAAATGGAGCGTTACACGATAGAACAACGTGTCTTCATTATTAAGGAATATTTTAAAAATAGTGAAAGCTTGGCGGCTGCAGTTCAAAAATTTCATACAAAATATGGTCGGAATAGTGTTTTAACTTCGTCAACTGTGAAGAGATTAATTGAAAAATTCATGGAGACTGGATCCGTTGGAGACGCCAAACACACTGGTCGTCCAAAAACAAGCCGTTCAAATGTGAATGTCGAAGCAGTGCGTGAGATTGTTGCTGACAATCCAGGAACCTCAATTCGACGTCGTGGACAAGAATTGCAAATTTCAAGAACCTCTCTACAGCGTATACACACCAAAGATCTGTGTCTTCATGCTTACAAAATTCAATTAACACAACAATTGAATCCTAATGACCATGGACAGAGAAGAGAGTTCGTTGATTGGATTATTGAACATCAACAAATGGACCCTGATTTTTCGAGCAAAATCATCCTAAGCGATGAAGCACATTTTCATCTTGGTGGCTTTGTCAATCGCCAAAATTGCGGCATTTGGGGTTCGGAGAACCCACATGTGATTGTCGAAAAACAAATCCATCCACAACGTGTGGATTTTGGGCTAGAGGCATAATTGGGCCATATTTTTTTGAAAATGATGCTGGTCAAGCAGTGACTGTTACTGGTGCTCGATATCACGACATGATTACACAGTTGTTTCTGCCAAAATTGGATGATATTGATGTGTCCAATATGTGGTTTCAACAAGACGGTGCCACATGTCATACAGCCCGTGAAACAATTCAATTACTGCATGAGACATTTCCAGGTCGTGTACTCTCTCGTTTCGGTGATCAAAATTGGCCTCCTAGATCGTGTGATTTAACACCATTAGACTTCTTTTTATGGGGTTATTTGAAATCACAAGTCTATGTCAACAAGCCCACAACCACCCGTGCATTAAAGGAGGGAGGAGATTCAACGCTGCATCAACGAAATTCAGCCACATTTATGCAGAATGGTCATGGAAAATTTCAACAAAAGAGTGCGCATGTGCATGCAAAGCCGTGGAGGCCATTTGTCCGATGTGTTATTCCATTCATAACCCTATCCTATGTACTTTACGAGTCAATAAAAATATAACTATCAAAAGACTAAAAACGGCGTTTTCTATTTAATTTAAATCTTGCGTTAATTTCGGGACACCCTTTACACGAAATCTTTATTTGAATCGATTGTACGGTCCATATAATTTAATGTTTGAAAATTAGTTTATACAAATGTTGACCTTGACTGCGCCTCAAATGGTCCATCCGCTTAGTCCAATTTTGGCATACTCTTTCCAACATTTCGGCCGGTATCTCACGAAAAAATGCTTCAATGTTGTCTTCCAATGCGTTTATTTAAGCGGGCTTGTTTGTATAGACATGAGCCTTAACATAGCCAAACATAAGGGCTATGATTACACGATCTAAGCGGCCAATTGATCGGTCCCGAACGTGAAATAAAATGTTCACCGAACTCGCTTCTCAGTAAGTCCATTGTTGCGCGTGGTGTGTGACATGTGGTACCGACTTGTTTAAACCACATGTCATGCAAGTCAAGCTCTTGCATTTTGGGCAAAAATAAGTTGTATATCATCTCACGGTAGCGTTCACCATTCAAAGTTACGTTACGATTCGCATCATCATTGAAGAAATACGGTTCAATAATGCCACCAGCCCATAAACCGCAAAAACTGTGACTTTTTTTAGATGCATTGGTAGCTCTTACAATGCTTCTGGCTAATATTCTCTCCAAAATCGATAATTCTGCTTATTTACGTACGATCTTCGGCCAACTTTCATAAGAGCCCGCATTAACCAAAAATTTTACGTTGCAGCAGGTCGTTCGGCATCAATTCTTGCATCAGGTGTATTTTGAAAGCCATACCTAAATCCTTCAGCAAAATTTCCACGTTGTTGAGTAATAGTGGCCCAATTGCTGCGAACGGCGACAAATTGGTAATAGATGGTCATCGTTAAAACTGGCCGATGCAGCTGCGATATTTTCTTCAGTTAGCATTCAACGTAAGCGTGTTGGAGGTTTTATGTAGAACAATGTAAGCTTGGTGCAAAATTTAGTCACATAAGCCCGAATAACCGCTTCAGGGGGTCGATTAAACTGACCATTGAATTGAAGAAGCGCGTGATGAACTTTCTTAACAGAGCACGCATTTTGATAATAAAATTAAATAATTTGCAATCGTTGTTCGTTTGTAAGACGATTCATGGTTAAATTATAGACTAATTTGAAGATTTTTGACAGTGAAAAAAAAACCAAAACGTGCGTCAGCTGTTTGAACCATTGTTGCCAAAATGATAATAGCTAAAAATTAACCTTTATTTAAGGTGTTGATGAAAAACTGTTTTTGTTTACAAAAATGCAAAGATCCTAGGAAGTAGTTAATTTGGCCTAAACTTGCAATTATAATACCAAAGCTGTAGTCTTTTGGTTATTATGTTTGAATTTACTTTGTTGTATTTTTTCTACTCCACAATATGGAATTGATCTATATTAAGGGTTTATTTGTTTCTCTTTTCATCAAGGAATCTGATTCTTTATTATCCTCAATAACAACATGGCCCGACTTTCAATGAAATGTAACATAATCATACTTGTCCAAATCTTTAAACCTGTCTATACACACATGGAATATGAGTTGAATGCCGCTTAAGTATCGAACATGATTTTAATATCCTAATTTCTACCTATAGTATCTTTGAGGTTGAGGTCCGCATGTTTGTCTTCTCCTTCCACCTGGAAGAAGTTCAATGATGAAAGACTACCCCATGGGAAGGTTAGGTTAGGTTGGAGTGGCTGTCCAGATATCATTGACACACGTAGACCTCAAGGGTCCATTGTGATACCACTAATGAGGTTATTCATGGGAGAGTAATGAATTTAAACAATCCATTTTGTACTTTTAATAAAGTTAGAGAGACGTTTTGTGTCAATCGTTGCCAGTTCACTGGTATTATCGAAGAAGGGATTACCGAGAAAGTAATTCCTTCTAATGGAGAGTGCTGGACATGTACATAGAGGGTGTTGGACTGTTTCCTCTTCCTCCTCGTCCATGCAGCTTCTACAGAAGTCATTTGTGTAGACCCCTAGCCTCAGAGCATGTCTACCTATGAGGCAGTGTCCCGTTATTACTCCAATTGTAGAGCTTATACTTTGTCTGCTCAGTGATATCAAGCCTTTTGACCGTTTTAAGTCAATACTTGGCCATATTTGCTTGGTTGCCAGGCAGGTGGTACTTTGTGACCATCTAGTATTTGTTGTTTCTAAAGCATATTGCTTGAGAAGATATTTGCATGTAGCAAGTGGTGTTCCTATGTTATGTGGCCCGGCACCCAAATGAGGTGAATGTTAAACTGTTCCGTCATCTCCTTCAGAGATGATTGACAATCGTGGACTGTTCGAGAGTTTGTGGAGGAAGACGCGAGAGATTTAAGAGCGGCTTGGCTGTCCGAGAAGATTCGTATATCCTTACAAGATATAACGTTTTCTTTGAGCCAGGATAGTGCTTCTTTAATCGCCATTACTTCTGCCTGGAATACACTACATTGATTGGGAAGTCTATAGGATAAACTGCGATTCAGTTCTTCTGAAAAGATACCACTTCCAACTCCGTGATCGGTCTTTGAACCGTCAGTATAAAAGTGTACCGCATCGTCTTCCAGGGGTCCCTCTTCTTCCCAGGAGGATCTTGAAGGGATGGACACATGGAATCTTTTACCAAATACCATTTTAGGGGTGGTATAGTCTAAGCGATCTGGGATAGATCTGAAATTGTCTAGAATAGTTGTATGTCCAGCCCGTGCATGTACAAATCAAAAAATTTGTAAATTTTCCCAAGAAAGAGGACAACTCCAAGGTGAAATAAGTTGTAGCTCTGCAAACCCAGCAAATATCGACATACCTCAAGTAAACTACAGTACATCACCATCTGCGTCTAAACTGAGAGTTTATTTCCAAAATGCTGGAGGTATAAGAACTAAATCTCATCAATTATTTACTTCATCATCACTTCATGAGTTTGACGTCATCGTTATTGTGGAGACTTGGCTGAATCCACATTTTTTCTCAAATGAATTCTTTGATAATTATTATCAAGTATACCGGAAAGACCGACCTACCTCAACAGGAATGGACCGAGGTGGAGGTGTGTTGATTGCTGTAAATTCGAAGTTCAACAGTAAGCAATGTAAATTGTTAAATGATTCTGAATTACTGATAAATTCTATGCATCCGTGAAACAGTTTTTATCGCCTAGTCAACATGGCTTTATTAAAGGTCGCTCATCGGCCACAAATCTCGTTCTTTTCACTAATTTTTGTTTAAATGAAATCGAAAAGGGATTCCAAGTAGATGTACTCTATACGGATTTTATTAAAGCCTTTGACCGAGTCCACCACGGTTTACTACTCCAAAAACTTAAGTTGTTAGGTTGTGATAGATATTTTCTTTTATGGTTAGAGTCATACCTATCTGATAGAAGTCAAATCGTTAACATATCTGGGTATTACTCTAATCCTATTAGTGTTGACTCAGGTCTTCCTCAGGGAAGTCACCTTGGTCCATTGCTCTTCCTCATTTTTATTAATGACTTACCCTTAACCTTTCATAAATCTAAATGCTTAATGTATGCTGACGATGTAAAAATGTTTTATCCTATTCGCTCTTTAACTGATTGTTTAAGTTTTCAGATGGAAATTGATCTTTTCTTAAACTGGTGCGAATACAATCACCTAGAGTTAAATTCTTTAAAATGCAAGATTTTTAGTGCAACTAGGTCAATTAATGCTATAAATTATTCATATAACTTCAATCATGAACCACTTTCAAGGGTCGAATTGGTGAAAGATCTTGGTGTGTTTGTAGATTCAAAATTGGATTTCAGAGCGCACATAGATTTTGTTGTATCCAAATGCTTGGTTTTATAAGACGAAACTCGAAAGAATTTAGAGACGTATATACACTTAAAACCTTATTTAATTCATTAGTTCTCCCCTATCTTGAATATTGTTCTATAATTTGGAGTCCATTTTATGCGAATGGTGTACAAAGAATAGAACGAATTCAGAAAAGATTTACCAGATTCGCACTTCGAAATCTATATTGGACCGATGATATGCCGAACTATATTTCAAGATGTGCACTTATCGATTTGAAAACGCTTGAAGTTAGAAGAAATACTCAAAGCATATTATTTATTAAAGATATTTTATGTAATCGTATCGATTCAATTGAATTATTGTCTCTAATAAAGTTCTATGTCCCGGAAAGATTACTTCGGAACAGACGTGTCCTTTTTTATGTGTCTAATCATAGAACCAACTATGGCTTAAATGAGCCTATCTCGCGATCCTTGACATTGTTTAATTCCGTCTGCAATGAAGTCGACATTGTAGTGAGTAGGGATCAATTTAAACGACAAGTATTAGACTTTTTAACTTATCATATGTAAAATCTGTATAATCATACCGTTAGTTAATTAATTAATTGTTTTGTATCAAAGCTGTGTTTTAATATCTATTATTATCTTGTAAGCTTATTTATTATATTAAATGTAATCAGCAGACTATAGTCCATTGATGAAATAAATAAATAAAATGAAAAAAAGTATTGTTACTGGTCCATTGAGAGGTGGCTCTAAGCCTTACACATGAGTTGGCAGCCACCTTTTTAGAGAAGATGTCAAGTGGTGTTAGGTTTACCCCATGGGAAAGATTTAAAGAAATTTGAATTTTTCTACCATAAACCTCCTCACTAGTCCTTTCAGATGATCTTGTTCGATCAGAGTCATATGCTACCAACTGCAACTAATAAACACTTTATGGAATTTTGTTTTAAATTAAAGAGTTTGCATTTACCGTTATATTTTACTCAACTTTTAAGTTCTTTTCATAGTGCCTAGGGTTGCTTCAAAGACTTTCCTAGAAATCAGGGGTTTCTCTAGTTATCACATGTACCTATACCTACTAAATACATACATATCTAAGTAGTTTTTTTTTTTTTTTATAATAAGCGCACACTCAAGGGGATATATTACCCTTATTATGTAGACACAGTGTGAGCACTAGGAAAGGGAGAGAGGGGTTGAAAGGAGATGTCGGTGTACATTGGTTTTGAATTCCTGAATATTGCAATAGCTGGGAAAGACAGAGTGTGGTAAGGCATTCCACATTCGCATAGTACGGCTAAAGAACGAATCTCTATACTTGACAGTACGACCGAAGATGGGCTCGAGGGTATATTGATGAGCATTCCTAGAAGCGCGAGTATTACGGTTGAACTGTTTAAGGGGATGAATGCAGCTGGCTATTTCTCTAGAGCATAAACCATTAAAATAACGGTAAAACAGGGTGAGACAAGAAACATTTCGACGATGTTCAAGTGACGTAAATGATCTTATGATGGTAATATCACCAATCAATCTAAATGCTCTACGTTCAATACTATCCAAGAGGCTTAAGTAAGTTGCAGGAGCACCAGCCCAGATATGGGAGTT
The DNA here is from genome assembly GCF_945859685.1 of Eupeodes corollae. Lineage (NCBI taxonomy): Eukaryota > Metazoa > Arthropoda > Insecta > Diptera > Syrphidae > Eupeodes > Eupeodes corollae. Next base: position 252,573,137 of record NC_079147.1, read on the forward strand.
ATACTCAAGCTTTGGACGTATATAAGACTTGTAAATAACAGCCAGATCAGAGGGGGAGAAAAACTTCTTGCATCGCCTTAGAAAACCCAAACATCTTGCGGCATTTTTGGCGACATCGCGTATGTGATCGTTCCACAAAAGGTGGTTGGTGACACACATACCAAGAATATCCAGATGTTCAGTTTCCTCGATGCAAGTGCCATTTATGGATAATGGCAGCGGGGGTATATTTCGCTTTAACGATACAAGACAGCATTGCGTTTTCGAAGCATTAAATTCCACGCGGTTTCTTATTCCCCATTGTACAATGCTGTTTAGGTCGGAATTTAATGAGCTTATCATATTTTGTCGTTGCAGTTCCACATCCGAAGAAGAGGGGTGTGAATCTGAAAACGAATATGAAAAGCTAAGAGTACTATCGTCAGCGAAACAATGTATTGGATTAGATGTTGCAGACAGGAGATCATTAATAAAAATGAGAAAGAGTGTTGGAGATAGAACAGAGCCCTGGGGCACACCAGAATTTATGTTATGGGTTTCAGACTTGAATCCATCCAATACAACTTGTATTGAACGATTCGAAAGGTAATTACTAATCCAATGAAGGAGGGATTCATGCAAACCGAAAGCACGCATTTTCGATAAGAGAGCCTGATGCCAAACCCTATCAAATGCTTTTGAAATATCAAGTGCAATAATCTTACTTTCTCCAATGCTATGTAAAGATTTGTTCCACTGTTCGGTGAGATGAACCATGAGATCACCAGTGGACCTATTGCTACGAAAGCCATACTGTCGGTCATTAAGAAGCTTCCGTTCTTCAAGATATTTCTTGAGCTGATAATTAATCAGCGTTTCCATGACCTTGGAAAGAAGGGACGTAAGTGCAATCGGTCGATAATTAGACGGTGAGGAAGATTCGCCTTTTTTGGGAATAGGCTGGACAAATGCGGTTTTCCATCCGCTCGGAACGAGACCTGAGGAGTAGGACAGATGAAAAAGCTTACTCAGTGGTTTTGCCAGCGATGAAGAACACCTCTTCAGAACAATAGCGGGAATACCATCCGGACCAGCAGATTTGTGTATGTTAAGATCTTTTAGGACCCTCGCTACGGTACGAGTGCGAAAAGAATGTATTAACTTAAACTCTAGAAAGAAGATCCTAAATAAGATTTCCTTATTATGAATCATCTATAAATCTCTATGTTTGCGAAAATATTAATGAATAATACTAATTTCTGTTCATTCAATTTGTGTAGTAATTTATCAAGGTAGATATTGTGTAGGATACTTATTCCACCTATAGATACTTACCCCAATCAAAACGGTTAACAAAGGCTTTTGAGTTGCAGTTAAACTACACTATGTACCTATACGACGCAATTCCTTGCCTGTTGATTATGTTAAACTGGGGTAAGGGAAACCATCCTGTTTCCCTTCTTTCATTTAGAAAAAAAAATGATAACAACCTTGCAGCAATAAAGAAAGGGGTGTCTGATCAATTCAAAAGCAAGGTAGGTAAATACCTATACTTCTACAAGATCGCTGAAAAACTGGTTTTCTTTTTATATCCACTCACACACAATAAACAATCATTAAACAAAAAAAAAACACCCACCATGATGTTCCCTTCAAAAAATTCCAAACTCAACGCAAAATAAGCACAAGACTGTATTAAAAAATACCCAAATATAAAATAGTAGATAAGCAAAAGGATGTATAGACTCTAGACTTTACATTCACTCCATTAAAAAAAACATAGTCATTCAGTCAACAACAAAACACACCCTAACCCTACTTAGAGTCTACCTACTTAAATCCTACGCACTGCCACCGCTGAACATGAAGAGACGGTGACGACGCAGAGGTGGCTGCACGGCGGCGGCGGGGTACCTTACCTACATACCTAACCTATAGCCGCACATCCTGTACAAAATACTTGAAAGAGAGGCTTCTCCGTTTTCAACCCAACTCAAAAGAAGATTCACAGTGTTTGGCGTTCACAACAATAAATTGCACACCAAAAGAGGGTACACGGTACACACAAAATAAAAACACAACTATCTACCTATACAAACAAACGAGAGGCAGAAAATGAATAAAACTCCCCCATTTCTCCTGATACTCCCAAGGGACACAACACAAGGTACATGTTATGTACAGTACAGTGTGCACCAGGCTTGCCAAATAGAGCTATTTATAGCAAATTGGGCTATGTTTTCTGAAATTCGGCGACAGCAAATAACTATGACAGCTCAACTATATTTGGGCCGAAATTAAACCAATTTTAAACGGTGATTTTTTAAGAGCTTGAGAACTTTAAAAAAAAAAACGCATAAAATTTACAAAATCTCATCGATTCTTTATTTGAAACGTTAGATTGGTTCATGACATTTACTTTTTGAAGATAATTTCATTTAAATGTTGACCGCGGCTGCGTCTTAGGTGGTCCATTCGGAAAGTCCAATTTTGGGTAACTTTTTCGAGCATTTCGGCCGGAATAGCCCGAATTTCTTCGGAAATGTTGTCTTCCAAAGCTGGAATAGTTGCTGGCTTATTTGTGTAGACTTTAGACTTGACGTAGCCCCACAAAAAATAGTCTAAAGGCGTCAAATCGCATGATCTTGGTGGCCAACTTACCGGTCCATTCCTTGAGATGAATTGTTCTCCGAAGTTTTCTCTCAAAATGGCCATAGAATCGCGAGCTGTGTGGTATGTAGCGCCATCTTGTTGAAACCACATGTCAACCAAGCTCAGTTCTTCCATTTTTGGCAACAAAAAGTTTGTTAGCATTGAACGATAGCGATCGCCATTCACCGTAACCTTGCGTCCAACAGCATCTTTGAAAAAATACGGTCCAATGATTCCACCAGCGTACAAACCACACCAAACAGTGCATTTTTCGGGATGCATGGGCAGTTCTTGAACGGCTTCTGGTTGCTCTTCACTTTAAATGCGGCAATTTTGCTTATTTACGTAGCCATTCAACCAGAAATGAGCCTCATCGCTGAACAAAATTTGTCGATAAAAAAGCGGATTTTCTGCCAACTTTTCTAGGGCCCATTCACTGAAAATTCGACGTTGTGGCAGGTCGTTCGGCTTCAGTTATTGCGCGAGCTGTATTTTATACGGTTTTACACCAAGATCTTTACGTAAAATCTTCCACGTGGTCGAATAACACAAACCCAATTGCTGCGAACGGCGACGAATCGACATTTCACGGTCTTCAGCAACACTCTCAGAAACAGACGCAATATTCTCTTCTGTATACGCACTGTACGCATTCATGTGGTTGGTTTAATGTCCAATAAAGTAAACTGAGTGCGAAACTTGGTCACAATCGCATTAATTGTTTGCTCACTTGGTCGATTATGTAGACCATAAATTGGACGTAAAGCGCGAAACACATTTCGAACCGAACACAGATTTTGGTAATAAAATTCAATGATTTGCAAGCGTTGCTCGTTAGTAAGTCTATTCATGATGAAATGTCAAAGCATACTGAGCATCTTTTTCTTTGACACCATGTCTGAAATCCCGCGTGATCTGTCAAATACTAATGCATGAAAATCCTAACCTCAAAAAAATCACCCTTTATAACCATGACGACCACGAGAATGAGAATTACGATCCGATGGAAGAATTATAAAATTTAAGACTGCCTGAACTTTACTTTAAAGTAGGAAATGTCTTATAAATACTAATTGAAGGTATCAGATTTGTCTTAAATTTTGGGCTACAAATATTTTTAAATTGGACTATCGAGAGCTACTTCAGGACATGGCAACCCTGGTGTACACGTTATAATTCTTCGCTTCACAGTCAAAACAATCGCTTTTTTTACTAATACAGTCAAACTAACGTACCCTCTGTGTTCAGTTTTGTGTGTTTTTTTCTCTAATTTTCTTTTTTTGCTTTCACGGTCTGAATTCTGAGATCACTTCACTTTGGTTGTTTGAATTTGAATTTGAACCCCGTTTTGCGCCCAATGAGTACGAACAAGCAGTGTTAGGAAAAGGTATTGCCATGTGCAGGAAAATTTATTTAGAAAAATTTACTAAGTTCAAATAAAAGTCATCTTAATTTGGTCTTTTTGTATTATTGGAAAACTAAAAGATGAAGTTATCACTTTTGTACAGTTCACAGATTGTTAGAAAACCTGTCGAAAAAGTGAGTTTAACATTTTTCTAAATAGATATATAGCAATTTATAAGCGACTTTAAAACCTTTAAATTTTCTTTCCGTTATACTAACTAATAAACTGATAATTTCCTGTTATTAAAAACCATCATTCAAAAATGTATTTAAAGTGACTGTTCGTTAAAAATCTTTCATCAGCGGAATCAGCAACTAATTAAATTCCGATGAAATCTTAAGCCTAGGATTTGACATTCGGCCTAAGGTGTTTTGGTTTATTAACCAACGAGAACGAAACTGTTGACTTTTTAAACGCATGTCTAGATTAAAATTCTGCATCATCCATCTCTTAGAAGGGACCTAATGGCTGAATCACAAACACGCTTCAGCTTCGGCTATGACACTCCTGTCATTAGCAGTTGTAATTTTTTTTGCTAGCTTACGCAGCCTGTAGTAGATATGTTCAGCTCATGGAGCAAGAAGAAGAGCAGACTCACCCCTTGAACACAATGGGAATTCGCTTGTCGCGGTAAAAATCGGTGTAACACAAGCTGTCACTAAAATCGCTCACTATGGTGTAGCGCAGCAATAACGTCAGCTGTCATTTTTTTTTTGACATTTATACATTTGTGTTTAGTTTTGTAAGACTATTCATATGTTTGGGAACCCAATGGCTTGTTTTCATATAGTGCTGTGAACAGACCCACAGTTTTGTCAAAATGTAGCGCTGTGTACTATTTTTTTATGTTTTAACTTTAAGAGCGCGACAAGCGGCCGCTAAAGCGACTCCATTCTGCTGGGTCTTTCAAAGACGTTGGTAGGTCCGGAAGCTCAATATACGCAGAGATGAGGAAGGATTCTATGCTCTGAACTTAAACCAAATGAAGGATAAAAACCAAGAGCATTTCTTTAAAATAACAAGGGTGTCTACTAAAAAGAATAGTTGGAGAAAACCTATTGAACCAAGTGCACGATTTTCTTAACTCTGTTGTAAGTTGTTCAAGTGAAAATGGTTATTTCCTTGCTAACAACATTTTTCTTCATGGTATTTGTCACAAAGAGTACCAAAGCAAGTCCTAGCGTGGATTTCTCATATGGGATATTCAACTGTTGCAAACATCATTCACGAAACGCCGATATTCTTTGGACCTGCCTTATGTCCTTCTATTTATCAATACCAACAGAAAGGGATTAGAAGCGCATTTCTAACGAAATCGAAGCTTTTTGGAATTTAGCCAACACATCAATATTCAGTGCAGTGCCCACCAGGAGATGGTTCGTAATACTACAGTTATAAGGGACACCATTCGACAGTGTTCCTTAGGCCGCGTTTCCACTTGCAAGTCAACTCGCGGAAGTCTTGCAGAAGTTTCTTGCAGTCGCGTTTACATTGTCATGTGAATTCTTGCAATTTCTTCTGCAATAAATGTCTTGCAAGAAGCTCGCGCAACATACTGTCGCAATTTATTGCAGATGTATTTACACCAGGAGAGCAATTAATGTCGCAAGAAATCTGGTTGTATACTTAAAATTGTGATATTTTAAAAATTTGGCAATATCTTGGAACGAAGTTTAAGGTTTCGTTGTATATATTTAAATTACCAGAATTATTTCTAATAATAAGTGTATATATATTAGAAACAAAACCGCCCTTACAATTTTCGAAAAAAAAATGTTTATTAACTAATCTTTTTTTTTTAAATTAAACGGCATTGAAGAGCATGCTCGTACAACCCATTCTGGCATCTAATTACTTTTAAAATTACTGGCTTAAACTCATTTTTATTCTTAAATGAGAGCAATTTACTTTCTTTCTGACTTTCTAACTTATTTGTTCTTTTAAAATTTGTTTCCTTAAATTCTTTAAATAATTGTTTTTAATTAAAAAAACGACATTTGAACAGAGATTTTTATTATTATATTCTAAACAATATATCAACATAAATAAAACGTTGTCGGGCACAATTACAAGTAATAAATTCTAATTTATTTTTGTGTCAAACATTGATAAATAATAAAACAACGTTTTTATTTCATGTAGAGTTAATGTTCTTGAAAATACTTTAAACTGTGAGCTATTTTGGAAAATCCCGGTTATTCCATAAACATGGATTACATGATTACATGAATTAAACGCATAACTTCTTCGCGAGGCCATTCACGACCTTTTATTTTACTCATTTTGTATGTGTAAAGCAAAGACGTCAACCAGCTACTTGCGCGAGATATACGAAACTGTTTCGATAAGCTGCAAGAACTGTCGCGAGTCGATATAAATGTGTTTAAACTAGCAATTAATTGCACTTGCAAATACTCGCAAGAAGTTATGAAAGTACTGTCGCAATAGAAATTGCTTGGTAGTTTCCACTTGCAATTCACTGTCGGACAGACTATCGGACATTTATTGCAGAAGTTTTCTTGCAAATGGAAACGCGGCCTTACGGAAGTCAAAGTGATGATGTACTGTTTGCAAACTCATCTTTTTGTAGAAAGGTTTTAAGTGGTGGCATAAACTCTCCTTCTCCAAATTGACTTCAGAATTTGAATTATATTTGTAGCCATTACATAGTAGGTGATTCAGCTTTTCCCTTGAAACCATATTTGATGCGGCCGTACCCTGGAAAACTACTCACGAATTCACGATTGACAAACATCAATTTAATAAAAGGTTTTCTCGAGCTATTGAGAATGCCTTTGGAATACTAGTCACAAAGTGGAGAATTTTAAGTAAAAAATAAATAAATTGGCCTAGTGACTTACAGCTCTCAACCATTCCTGTGTGCGAGTAATGTTGTCAGGAATGGAGGGGACCTACAGTTTATGTGCCGAATCCGAACCGCAAGTTTGAGAAAGCACTTTTTCATGACAAGAGTTACTCTCTGAGAATTGTTCAATTCCTCGCAAGAGACAGTACCCGTGAAAAGACTTAAGATGGCACAGGCAGGGATCGAACCCAAGACCTCTGGCATGACAGTCCAACGCACTAACCATCATGCCACGTGTACTACAGAGAATTTTATGTTACCTACAAATCCAGGCAAAATCGTAAAGGCCAGTGTAATGCTGCATAATTTTGTCAAGCTTAACGATTCAGTATACATAACTCCACACTTTGTCAATCGCTACCTCATTCCTCATTGCCATCTGCGAATATTTTGGCGTGCAGACGAATACGCACTGATTCACTCAGTGGTTTCATGCGCTTAGCCATGATCAGCATGAATTCCTCGTCCACATCGTACGCAGGAGGTGCTAAGCTCAAAAGGGCTGGCACCGTCGCATTCAACTCTCCAAGAAATGATTTAAAAACCTCTTCCGCCATTCGCTTTGAGGATCTTGCTCTCTTTGAAGTAACCATTTCGTTGCAGTCGTCATTCCCAAAATTAAAATCATCACAGCTGATTGACGACGGCAAATCTTCAGAGAACTCAACTCCAGCAGCTTGTTGGTAGTTCCTTAACAGTCTGCAACAACACATAAAAACATTATCTTACACTAGAAAATAACAATTATTGGGTTGTTGAACCTTCGTAGTGTTAGCGATGCGATCAGGAACTTCAGAAAATCAAAAAACTCCCATCTATCTCCTACTGCAGCTCCACTCCCAGACTGTTGCTCCATCGAGCACTTTTCCAGAACGAACCGACAAAGCAAACGTTCAGAAAATTGAACTAGAGCTTCCGTTTGGAGTCACATTACGTAACATTACGTTCTTTTACTTACGATTGTCAAACGAAACGTGATGTCAAAGCTCCATTGTGATAGCATGCATTGAATTCATATGGCTGAACTCGTAAACGTCAGGCCTAGCCGAAGCTGAAGCGTTTGTGATTCAGCCATTAAACATCAAACTTTTCTTCACAAAGCCGTTTCTTCCTGTATTTCGAAATCTTCGTGTCCTGAAAACATTTTCTAGCTAAGAAGATAAAATTGTTAAAGTTTGACATGCTACGTCAGAGAATTTGAAATGTCTGGCTTGAATTGTTCTGAAGTTAGAAAAGGGTTCGAAAATGAGCAGATTTTGTAAATGTAAAAAGTGAGTTGTGCCAAAACTTGGTTAAAATATTTTTAAAATTTAGAATTTTTTGAAAAAATCGTGTGGTTATGCTTTGATGCCAATCAAATTTTGGAACTTCCTACAAAATCCCCTTGATTTATTTTATTTACTAAAGTTTCTTCTAATCATTTTTAAGGAACAGGTTATTTTATTTTATAATTAGACACAAAATCGTTTTACTGAAGATGTTCCAGACCAAATGGTTCATTGACTCCAATTGTTGAGATAAACTAAGATCTTTACGCTATATACGACACAATGTGGTTTGAGCGATGTCAATTTTCTGAGGATATCATGGAATTGAGTGATACCGGAATTTCGGCGATATTTTCGACACTTCAACCAAACTATTGTCTCATTGACACTGCGAATACGTGAACTCAAATTTGTGCACTAAACTTTTTAATGCCTGACTACTAGGGCGAGAATTCTGACGAAATTTGAAACTAACTGTTGCGGCCACTAAGTACAAATTTCGTTAAAAATCGTAATGAAATTTTGAGTGTATTGAATAAATTGACAATGACCGTCCGATGATAATTGAAAGGGTACGTTCACAAATTAAATTCAAAATTGTCAAGTCCCTACCTTTTAGAAACCCCCATATTTCATGTAATTTTTTTAATGATGAAAATTATAACTTATCAAAAAGTTCTAAAAATTAGTTTCGATAAAGAACGCCAATAATTTTTATAAATCATGAATCTGGCAATACTTTTTACACACCCTTCTTTTCATGTTCATGTTTTTTTTGTGTGTCTATTGTGGGTACCCATACCACCTTTTTATTTGCTTACCCGCACAATACCTACAAGCTACAGCAAATGATCCCATATATGATCTACCTACCTCTGAATCGTTAGCCACCAGCGCAATAGCCGGTGGCGGCGTTGGGCATTGAGAAAAACATTGTTTTCCTCTTTTAGGTTTTTTTTTTCTTTTTTAACGTTGCGTGGGTGGAAGAGTTTCCGTCAAGCCAACCCGAACGGACACTACCTAACCCACGACGCCAACGACGACGAAAACAACGACCACTTTGCGGTCTGCCTGCCTGTTAGTGCGCGGTTTGTGGGTTGCATTCTCACTACTGGTCATTTAATACATTTTGTCAACTGTGGCACATACATCACACAAGCGCTAATTAAACAAATTCCTAACGGATGCATTTTAAAGCAAACATTTAATTTGCACAGTTAAGAGAAAAATACCGAACTGCAGTACGACAAAAATCTCCCCCTTAAATCTTCAACAGTGACAGTGCTGATTAGCACAATCAGGAGTTCCCCTCGCAATAACAGCCAAGCCAAGCCAACCCTGAACCCACCCACCATGACAGTTTTCCTATCGGTACTTTTGCTATCACAGTGACAGCTGCCAATTTCTTAGAAAGACAAATAAAACATACATACTAGGAGGTACCTACATAATGTTTTTTTTTAATTTGGCGCAATCAAGCTTATTCACCAAGCTTTATCTCCTCTTCCAGCTGCACTACACCACACACCGACACCACCCATTGCCTTTATGTACAGTCTTTTTATAAATCTAACATAACTTGGTCATCAGTTTCGCCAAAAAATTCGAGGTCAAACTCACCCACCACACCACAGCTTCAGCGGACAGCCAGAGCAGAGCTAGAGGTCTTGAGGAGAGATATTGAGATTTAGATGAATTTTTAAAGCGTAGAATCTATACAAAAACCCAAAACTCATTAATGCGCCCGAGAAACCCAGAAATACAAAAAAAAAATGAAAGATCAGAGGGGGATCGTATACGACAGTACGAACGTCAATCTGTCATTCAAGCAAGGGGAAAGGAAGGTACACACGAGGGGCGATAGCAAAAGAGCACAGAGCAGAGCAGCAGAGCACACAATGAAAAAGAGGTGGTTTGGCGTTGGATGATGGTGGCGGTGGTGTGGTGGTGCTGTTGCCGTTGCCGTTGCCTTTGCCGTCGTTGCCGGGTGCGTGATATTTTTTGCCCTCCACAATGTTCCCTCTCCGTCGTCGTCGCGTCGTTCGACGATACGCTATACACCTCATCAGTCAACAGATCCCAGAAAAAAAAATATCGCCTCACCATCGCCACCACTCAAGACGCAACCACCTCCTGTTTCTTTACGTTTTATTGTTGCTGTTGTTGTTTTGTTTTTCTCCCTTGGTTTATTTTGAATGTCAGTTGCTCTCTCTTCCAGGGCTGTACTTGTCAAATTTCTTTCTTTTTGGTGAAATACGTGAAATTTCTAGAAAACTTTCACATTTGAAAATTATTTATATTTAACAGAACCCAAAATAAACAAATTTCAAGTTACTGAACAAGCCTTACTTTAACGAGTAGGGACATTCAAATTATCAAATATGTTTTTGACAGAAGAGATTTGAAATTGTAATTGTGAATATTTTGTTAGTTTGACAAGAGTATTTAAGAATATGAACTCATGTTTGTCAAACCTGAAGCGAATTCCACTTTAAGGGAAGTTTTGAAATGCAAAATACTGTAAGGGAAAAAATATAGAAATTAATTACTTTTTGACTGGAGTGACATTTAGGTGATTATGAGATAAATGAATTGGTGTAAAATTGTAAACAGTTCTCGTTTAAGCAATAAAGCCTACTTTATTTAAAGCAATTCTTTATTTAAAGTCTTGTTTACATTTTTCTTAATTTTAAATACTTTAAACAATTCTTTTAACTAATGAAGGTTTTTAAAGTGACTTAGTGCATTTTAATGGTTTTTTATGGACTGTAATAGAGCAGTTCATAGTGAGGTCCACGGTTAAAATCCGGAGTAATCTTTGTCATTCAATTCGTTGAGACTTTATTGTAAACCATCTTGTGCCAATTTACCTTCACAGCATGTTTTAGTCTATTGAATTGGGTTGGAAATGATGTTGTTAATTGTTTTGGTGTTGTTATGAAATGATAAACGTCAAATGAATAAAGTATATTTTAAAAATGATAAAAAGGCATTTTGCTGCTTTTAATTCTCAATCTTATTTTAAGAGCCAACTTAAAATTTAATAATGATTTAGAGTAGAATTCAAATGTTTAAAAATGTGTACCATTATTTCTGCAATCTTGAAAAAAAAATTAAAGAATTTTATTTATTTTTTTAAACGTCAAAATCGTTCAAAATTTTTGAAAAGTGTAAACTTTAATTTATTGACCATTTATCCAACAAAATCTGTCAAACATATTTTTGAATGTAAACTCCACTTTATATTAATAATACTACAATGTTTGTTGTTGAATGGGAATACCTACAATACATTTTAAATGTTTTGTATTGTTGTCCTTTTTCTATTAATGAGAACAAATTCCTACTTGTCCAAAAGACAATGAAGAATACTTCAGTGATCAGAAATCATTTTTAATGATTTAGAATGATCTAAATCCTTTTTTCTATAGGGTCCGCCATCTAACTTTTTTTTATTCAACTAGTGCTTATTTCGTGAATGGTAACACTTTGCTCATGTCTGATTTGACAGATAATTAGATTTATCCTTCCGCTGAATGAATATGGCTGAGTATACGCTTGAACAACGCTGGGAAACACTCTTTGAGAAGATGCCGATTTTGCCAAAAAAAAACATATTTCAGATGAGCCCATTTTGATCTTGGCGGGTATTTAAAAAAGCAAAATTGTCGCATTTGGGCCCATGAAACCCGCACGCATACATTAAAAAGCCGACAGACCTAAAACGAGTCACTGGTCGGTGGAGATTTTGTTCCAGAGGCATAATTGCTGAAACACAAACACGCTTCAGCTTCGGCTTCGCCTGACGTTTACGATTTTAGCCATAGAAATTCAATGCATGCTATCACAATGCAGCTACGACCTTACGTTTCATTTGACAATCGTAAGGAAATAACGTAATGTTACGTAATGTGCATCCAAACGGAAGCTCTAGTTCAAAATTGCTGAACATTTGCTTTGTCTGACGGCTCAACAATTGTAAAAAAGTCAATAAACAAATACATTTGCTTTTGGAGGGATTCCCATTATAGGATGTGTAAGCTACTTCCCTGATAAATTAAATTTTTTCGATTTCAAAACTCGAAATTTTTTTTTGTCATTTTGAGAAAAATATTTTTAAAATGACACTTCTTCTATTGACAGAAGTGCCATTTTAGAAATGTCATATTGGAAGTGTCATTCAAAGCAACGTCGAAGCAGGCCCAACATAACGCAGAGGAAGCCGAAGATAAACCGTGTTTGTGTTTCAATTGGGCCATTTTTCTTCGAAAATGAGCAAGCAGTTATCGGGTCATGTTGAACGAATTTTTGTTCTCAAAAATTGAAGAGGGAGATATTGACATTTGGTTTCATCAGGGCGGCGATACATGCTACGCAGACGAAGCTACACTCAATGTTTTTATATCATTTTCAAAATAAAAAAAGTTATATGGAGGAAGCTTTATAAGTGACAAATATTCACAATCGTCCGAATGACGAGATCATTTCAAACTGAACGAATTCAGCTGATAAAGTGCTCCATTAACGATAAAAAGAACACAACGAAAAATGAAATATGCAAACTTCTGACAGTTTTATGTTTTGACAACTGCAACCCATTTTTTAACTTGAAACAGGATGACGTTTTATGACACGAAACAGGTCAGATGACGAAATGGATTGCTGTCACTTTGAATCTAATTTCTCTGGAATATTAGGTAATTTAGGTGATCGCACCTTATTTAAACTTGTGTGAGATCAGTTGATTAGATCTTAATTAACGGATCTACTCCTAACAAAGTCCGTACCTGCCTATTTTATGATGTACCGGCATTGTTGTGTTCGCATCGGCCCTCTTTCCATCCATTGTGATTGTGATGTGACCTGTTTGCATGCCTGCCGGGGCCGCTGAAAACAACCACCATCGCCATTGCCGCCGCCGCCGCTGCCGCCTGTTTGCCTGCCTGCCTGCCTGACTGTGACTATGACTGCTGTTGTGGGTTGCTCTTTGGCGTTTTCATACACCAACAGAACAACAACAACAATACATAGTGTGGCGGCAGCAGCAGCAGCAGGCAAACAAAATGTTGATGATGATGATGATGAGGCCGAGGCGCAACGACAATGGTGCGACACGATCAGCAGCGGGTGGGTAGTCGTCGTCGTCGTCGTATTTCGTATATAGTTGAGTTTGAGTTGTTGTCTTTTTATTTTCTTCTCTGTTATTTTTCTTGTTTCTTTTTTTGGGTTGTTTTGTGGTGGAATTGAGAGTTGGGTTTTTTGGGTTGATTGCCTGACGCCGAAAATTCGCTCGGGCAGTCTACAGGAATTTTTCAAAGTGTTTGGATCGGAGTCGGAGGTTGTTCCAAAAAGGTTTTAAGAGTGATTTTAAGTTGTGATTAAAAACAAACAAGTGAAATAAATAATTGCGTGCAGATTTATGAAATAGAAAAACATAATAAACAAAATATACCTACCTACGCAGAAGTGATAAGTTTAAAAAGAAAACGGAATAACAATATCCGTTCAAAGTGTGAACTCTATTTAGAGGGTGTCTTGAAATTATACAGAAACAGAGATCTTTATGCTTGGAGACAATATTAAGGGTAAGATCACTATCTTCAAAACCTACTTTGTATTTGGGGGCGGTTTTTTTAAATTAATGTTTAAAAGAGTAGTTTTTGAAAGTTTCCAAAAATGTCCACTATCAGTGCGTTTCATTGTCATTGTCCTACTTTGATTGCGTAGCTTGTAGGTAGGTTAACTAGTGGTAGGTACGTAATGTAAGGCCCCCTGGGTAGAATGGAAATGGGAATCCTTTTGCTTTTTTCTCCCCAAAATTGCACATGCCGTTGTTTATTCTCTCTTTCTCCCAACACCCGAACCTCAAGTCGAACCACACTTGTAGTCTTGTAAGAAGAAAGAAGAAGAAACTCGTAATAATTACATCCTCAACCACATGGAGGGTACAAGTTTAAATATTTTGAGTCGGTAGTAGGTAAGGTACGTAAACGTAACATACAGCCAGGCCCGAAGAAGAAGACGAGACCGACCGAAGACCAAACTCACTGAAACCCAAAGATTGTTTTGTTCAGTTTCCTTTGCCCCATTTTTTATTTTTGCGGTATTTTGTGTGATGTTGTTTTTCTTTTTTCTTTTAAGGTTTGTGTTCACTTTGTGTGTGTGATTATGAATAACAGGGTGGTTAAAGAAAAGGTAATGTAGGTTCGAGTTTGAGTCGGAGCAGGTGATGCGAATCAACTTGTTCTTTCTTTGTGGTGATAAAAAAGAAAAGAGGGGGTTTAGTGAACGAAAATGGAATCGACATTTTTTGAGTTCTTGGGTGCGACTTTTCAATACCGAACCACTTGGGGACCTATAATAATACTATGTTTTAGATTAAATTGTTCCCTCCTGGTTTTAATCCTAATTTTTTGTAAATATTATTTAGCTCACTGTGCACGTCCACGACAATGTATTTTAATCGATAGCATGGGTGGAATACCTCCCCCTGCAATCCCCTGCTTAAAGGCACTATAAGATAAAGGGTGGCTGCGAGGTTGGGTACAAGAAAAGTTTCTTTCGTATTTAAAAACTAGAAGACAAAACCATTTCGAGAAGAATCATTAAGAATTAAATTTTTAAATTAACCATTTTTACAAATATTTCCTTGGCTCAACTTTCCATTACCGCAGCACGAATTTCGACTGGCGGTTTTTTTTATTTGATAGATATGTATTTATTTCTATTTTTAATTAATTTTCAAAGTTCACTTTTTTACATACAAAACACACAAAAATGGTTGATTTTGACGTTTCTTTCACGTAAAAAGTACCAAACTCGCACCCACCCTAAATCCTATAGTGATCCCAAGCAGGGGGGTTAGATACCTAGCTGTTAGTACGTCGTGCTATCAATTAAAAAAACTTGTTTTAGGGTCAAAAAATGCAATAGAAAGAAGTTGGGTTAAGTCCGAAAGAGAAAATATTTTTTTTCTATTACTTAAAGTTGTTTCCTCGCCTTAATATTTAAAACATGTTCTATTGAGACGCCTACCTAACTGTAAAAAAAAATCATAAGGAAATTCGTTCTGCGGTATTGGAATGTCGCCCCATTTCCTTAGCCTAAAATGTTCATAACTTTAGTTACGTTAAAGAAATTTGATCCAACAGAGTAAAAGCAATCAATGGTTTATTTAAATCTTTGATATTTTTATAATTTTAGTTAACCTAAGATCCAGAACTCTCAATTAACCAAATCTGGTACTTATTTTTGTTCAAATAAAGGGTGTTAGGTTCCTAAAAGTTAATCATAAATAACTTTGTTTAACTCTAAGACCTTTCGTCTCCAACGATAATTTATTCTGGATCAAAATATAGTAAATAATTGTCTTCAGAACTTACTTTTATTTAAGCTTCATACTTGCAGACTTAAATAAGTCCTCTGAAAAAAAAGTTGTACTAAAAAGAGTTTGACAGTAAAGAGGTTGTCATAATTATCAAATGTCTTAAACAACGACAACTGGACATTTTAAACCCCATCTGAAAATTAGTATGCCATCTAAAGTTCTTTCAGGGGTACTGCCTCTTGCGAGGAATCGACAAATTCTCCAAGAGCAATTCTTGTCATGAAAAAGTGTCCCCTTCATCCCTGACAACAGTACTCGCACACAGGAATGGTTGAGAGTTGTAAGTCACTAGGCCCTAGTTCTCTACGACTGTTGTGCCACCTAATCTTATTTATTTATTATCTGACAGTTACTGACAATGACATTTCTGGCAATATTGTCATAGAAAAAGTAAGTCACACTTTTAACTGACAGTTGTGACAATATTGTGCAAGTACAGCGCTGAAGACATTAATTTTAAGATGATATTTGTCATCATTTAACGCATAACTGTCCTACCTTTACATGTGATTTTGAATCGAGTTTAAATGAGCTCGACTCGACACGGTCGCACTAGGAGAGCCTTCGACTTTGATGTGTACATTAATTTTTATTTGAAAAATCATTGATTGTAAACTTCGATTCTACCATTTCTTAGGGAAGCTGAAAAGTGCCATACATGAAAAAATAAGAGGGGAGGGGGGTGTTATTAAAAAACAAGACAGTTTTAATGAAAAATTGAAATATGAAATTGTTTTAAATATATTAATCCTAAATTCATGATAATTTTACTACCGAACGTCTAACAAGTGTCTAAAAAGTAAATCAAATAATTATTCAAACCACCCTGTATGCCTAGTATTCCAAGGTGAAACATCCGCTCATGAGGTTCTTTTGTTTGTGTTCTTCATCGTTCGTCGTTATCGTTCCCACTCCCACTCCCACAATATCGTTTTTTTTTTTTAAGCAAATGCTTGGGTTCTTCTAGTGTTTCCCGCCTGAGTTCCTTCTTCGGCTTGTTCTGCACACACATGTTGAATGTTTGATGTTGCTGGTCACCTATCTACCTACATCTTGATGGGTTTTTTTCTCCATTTCTACAGCTTGCTTATATATTTCCTGCCCTTCTCGATGGGGTGGAAAATTATGATGTTCCACTACATATACCCAAGCAAATACCCACACACACTCAATATGAACTTCAACATAAACACACACAACCAATTGCACATCCCTTTCCAGTGGGTGTTTTTTTTGTCCATGTTCGTATTCAAGTGTCTGCTTGGTTGGGTTTAGTTGCGATCGTATCCAGGGTTGCCATGTTCTGAACTAGGAAAATAGCCCAGTTTAAAAATATGTGTAGCCCAAAAATAGCCCAATTTCAATTTTTTAGAAGTAATTTATTTTTATAGCAATAATTACTTATGTTTATAAAAAATATGAGACCATTCAAGGCTTAACGCTTTTAACCCTTGAAAACGGTACATATACCTACAAATTATTGCGATATTCTTATCGGGATGCATCCCTATCTGGCAAGCCTCATCGCATTGACAAGAGCGTAGCATAGGAGCATAGGGGAATTTTTTTTGTCCGTTGTGGGTTATATTTTTAGGTACAACTTATTACTCACCCTCCATAGGGGTGAAAGAAGAACCACGTTTTATTTTTCCGTTGCATAAATGCATTGCATGTGAACTACATAGGTACCCTGAAGCCTGAACTGAATGTGAACAGTGAACCCAAAACGAATCCCTCTGCGCCCACTTTCCTCCTCATGCGTCATGCTTAAAATAATATTATGGTGGTGAAAAGAAAGTAGGTAGCTTAGGTACTCTTCTCCTTCTCTATATAAGTATGTATTTTTGTTTTCTTAGGTTTTTTTTGTGAGTTTGTCGGTTTAACCTTCTCGTCCCTTTTCTCAGAAATCGCCTTGTGTCCATATGACGGTAATGTGGTGGTGATGGCGGCAGCAGCAACAGCAGCCAGCCAGCGGTACGGTGATGGTGAACACTCAAATTAATGGCAATTTGGGAACAAAAGTGAACACCAACAAAAAAACACGTTTCCCCTTTGTACCTATAAACGATGCGTGTATTTACTATCCCAATTCTCAAGATCCTAGATCCCAATCCCACTGCCTATATGTCGACTGTTGCTCACCATAACCATGCGTCGTCGTCGATCGTTGCTTGTTCGTTGGGCTAAAATAAAAATGGGGTTGAAGAAATGCACAGACTGAGTTCTGTTTGATCTTTTTTTTTTGTTGGTGTCCTAAATTTGTTTTTCTGCGCACAAGCAAGCAGGTAGGACGACGACGACGATGCGACGGTAGTTTTGTAAGGTTGGGCAGGTAAATTGTGTTATGGAATCGTAGCGTTGCGGTTCATTTCATTTAGTCATCATGATCATCATCACGTGTAAAACCTACGTGGGATCATTCAGAACTTCTTTATTTGGGTGAATAGGTATACTTTTAAAACAGGTTAGGATGGGAAGTTGAAATTGCGAAATGGGAGAAAAAGGGAGTAGAAAAGAAACCTTTGTTCTTTTAAATCTTTTATGAACAATTTACAACCCCTATCGCTATTCTTTATACCTTTAACGCTTATACAATCTTTTACGCTGTTTCTTAGTTTTTATGACTAAAGGATTAAGTAAAAAGAAAATCAAAATTTATTACGTTTCTAAGGATTTAAGATTAACATAAAATTTCTAAGATTTAAGTAGGTAGGGTTAATTAGTTCAAGGGTTACCATAGACCAAATTTAAAAAGTCAAAAAGTGAAGGGAAATTATTAGATTGTTAAGAAAATTCTGAAAAGTCCAACTTAAACCAAAACGATTTCAAAATGGATTATCCCAGACTTTACTCTGGACATGTTTTTCTCTTATAGTATTCACAGATCAATCATTTCCGATAGACTTTCTCTTGGATGAAGTGTTAATTTTTTTAAACTTGGATCTAGTTTTTAAATGAAATTAGTCAGTTTTTTAGCCAGTTCCACAATTCCTTAAACAAAAGCAAAAGAGGTAAGGTAGGTAATATCTTATAATTACTTACTTAGGTCCTCAGACCTACATTGTCCTAATTTCATAGTGGAGCTTAGCTCCTCAACTACAACGAATTTCTTTGTATATATTGTGCGCGCACTAAACGGGTTATGAATACCCTTATAACGACTTAACACAGTGCGAGCAATTAGGAAAGGAGGATAGGATTAGAAAGGGTAAACATAATGAGTGGGAAATATTGAGTCAAGTGAAGCATTCCACATTGGTGTAGTGCGGCAAAAGAAAGAATCTCTTTACTAAACAGTACGTTCGAAATTGGGCTCAAGGGTTAATTGATGGGCATTTCTAGCAGTACGGGTATTACGATTGAATTGTTTAAGGGAAGGAATGCAACTGGTTATTTCAATAGAGCACTGTTTATAAAAATAACATTAAACAATAACTGGCATGAGACCTTGAGGCGGTGTTCAAGAGAAGCAAATGTCTGGTCTGGTGAGAGAACGATTAACGATCTCCTATCATTTCTAGAGCTCTTTTTTCATTTCTATCTAGAAGACCCAAGTACGTTATTGGAACTCATGTTTTGGACGAATAAAAGCTTTGTAAATTATAGCCAACGCAGAAGGGGTAAAAAACTTCTTGCATCGTCGGAGAAAACCTAAACACTTGTCAAGTATGTGATCACTCCGCAACAAGTGGCTTGTGATCACTCCACAACAAGTGGTTTATGATGCACATATCCAGGACTGATAGTGGTTCAGTCTCCTTGATGCAAGTACCGATCATGAAAAGTGACATTGGTGGACAATTACTGTTTTGAGACAGTAGACAGCATTCCGTTTTCGAAGCATCAAATTCTACACGGTTTTTGATGCCCCATTCGACAATGCTGTCAAGATCGATGTAGTGGGTTAGAAGTTTCAGACAAAAGATCATTTATGAATATAAGGAAGAAAGTTGGAGACAAAACGGAGCCCTAAGGCACACCAGCGATATCGGATTTGAAACCGTCCAATATTACTTGAATTGAACTGTCCGAAAGGTAATTTCTAACCCAACAAAGAAGAGATTCAAGAGAGCTTCGTGTCAAACTCTATCAAATGCCTTTGAAATATCAAGTTCAATAATCTTACTTTCTCCAAAACGATGTAAGGATTTTTTCCACTTTTCCACGAAAGTCATTCTGCAAGTCATTAAGAAGCTTCCGTTCTTCAAGATATTTCTTAAGCTGAAAATTGATCAGCGTTTCAATGACCTTGGAAAGAAGGGACGTAAGTGCAATTGGACAATAGTTAGAAGGGGAGAAGGATTCGCCTTTTTTAGGGACAGGCTGGACAAATGCAGTTTTCCATCTACTCGGAAAGAGACCAGTAGAATAGGAGAGATGGAAAAGCTTACGCATTGGTTTTGCCAGCGTTGAAGAACACCTCTTCAGAAGAATAGAATTTATGGAAATTTGTTGCATCTGCTCAAAAAACTAAGACATCTTGCGGCAGTTTTGGCGACATCGGGTATGTGATCGCTTCACAAAAGGTGGTTGCTGATGAACATTCCGAGGATGTAAAGATTTTCAGTTTCGTTGATGCAAGTGCCACTCAAGGACGGTATATCTCGCTTTAACGATTCAAGACAGCCTTGGGTTTTCGAATCATTAAATTCCATACGGTTTTTTATTAACCATTGGACAATGCTGTGTAGGTCGGAATTTAATGAGCTAATCTTATCATGTCAACAACCTGATAGGTCCTTATCAGTGTGGCTTCAGACCACTTAAGTTCACTATCGGCAAATATTGACACTACGGCAGATCTTGGAAAAAACCCAGGAACTTGAAATTGATACCTACCATCTCTTTATCTCTTTACCTTTATTTTAAAGGTATGAAAGCATCTATAGGGAAGAGCTCTACAGAACAATGTCTAGTTTTGGCATCCCTGTCAAACATATCCGTTTGTGCAGAATGACGATGGAGAATGCACGGTGCTCTATCAAGGTTGGAAAAGATCCTACTGATGCATTTGGTGTAAAAAAAGGTTTTAGACAAGGCGATGCACTGTCATGCGACTTCTTCAACATCGTTCTTGAAAGAATTGTGCAAAACTCAACCGTCAACACTAGAGGCACAATCTTCCAAAGGTCCATCCAATTACTCGGAAATGTTGATGATATTGACATAATTGGAAGATCAAAGCGAGATGTCAGTGGAGCGTTTTTGAGGATTGCAACGGAAGGGAAGAAGATGGGTTTGGTGGTCAATGAGGGCAAGACCAAGTATATGCTGTCACCAAAAAATTACATTGAACAACGACGTCTTGGGCAAAACATCACCATTGAGAGCTTTAACTTCGAGGTAGTCAAGGACTTTGTCTACCTTGGCACTGCTATAATCGCAGACAACGACACGAACGCTAAAATCAAACCCTCTTGCCAATCTCTGCTTCTTAAGACTTTACCATCTTTAAGAAACTCATCATCACGGTTCTCATTTATAGTTCTGAAACCTGGACCCTGTCAAAGAAAGATGAGAGCGTCTTAGGAAGCTTCGATAAAAAAATTCTTCGGGTGATTTTTGGTCCCGTAAGCGTAGATGGAGAATGGAGGAGAAGACATAACGACGAACTGTACGGGCTGTACAGCGACACTGACCTAGTTAGCAGAATTAAAGTCCAACGGCTTAGATGGCTAGGTCATGTAGAGCGAATGGACATCAACGCTCCAGCCCGGAAAGTCTTCGAATCCAATCCCGAGGAACGGCGCAGTAGAGGAAGACCGCGACTCAGGTGGCTCACCCAAGGGGGGAAGACCTCAACCAACTTAGCGTGCGAAACTGGAGACAGCTAGCTAGGGACCGAGCTGGCTGGAGACGCATGTTCGTTGAGACCCAGGTCCGCCCAGACTGTATTTAGTAAGTAAGTAGGTAAGTAAGTAATCATATTTTTCCGTAGCAGTTCCACATCCGAAATGGAGGTTTGTGAGTTTGGAAACGAATATGAAAAGCTAAGAGTGCTATCATCAGCGAAACAATGTATTTTATTAGAAGTAGTAGACAGGAGATCATTTATAAAAATGAGTAATACTTTCGGAGACAAATCGGAGCCCTGAGGCACACCAGCATTTATTTTACGGGTTTCAGACTTGAATCCGTCCAAAACAACTTGAATTGAGCGGTTCGAAAGAAACCAACGAAGAAGAGATTTCAATACCAAAAGGACGCATTTTCAATAAAAGGGCAAGATGTCAGACTTTATCAAATGCCTTTCAAAAAATATCAAGTCTTACTTTCTCCAAAACGATTTCTTTCTGCAATAGATGTGGAAGAGACACTTTTCTTTAAAAAGACTATCACTTTGGCGATCGTTTATGGGTTATTTGATGCGAGCCCAAGTCTAATGTTTGGTAGACCTAATTCACTTCGAAACAGTCATGCTTAAGGCAGACAGTCTTCATCCTTGAAAACCACTTTAAGCTACTTAATAATCCCTATCTACTTAAAGATATGTGCCCAATTTCGAGCTAATAAAAAGCATTCATTGCGAATATAATAATTCCAAGAAAACTCATTAAAGTGAAACCTTACTAAACAAAAAATTGTCTGTAATGCTGATCACCAGGTAGGTTTTATATTGGTAAATACCTACCTACCAACCCATTACGCATCCCAACTTGATAAATACAAAAAAATAATAAAGATAACCGATGTAGGTGCAGATCGGTATTTGTTTCTCTTTCGACACAAGATCACCTTTAATTTTGTATGTAGGTATCTTTCTTCTGCCACGCATTCAATTCAAGCTTCAAAATAAGACCTTAAAAAATCTGAATAATTGATTCACCCAAATGAAGAAGAAGAAGAAGACTAACAAAAAAAATTAAAAAAAAAACACCCAACCCAGCCGCAACCCATAAATCTTAAAAAAAAATCACACACCCAACAAAAAGAACAACAACAACAACAATACCAACATCCAAATCACCATCAGCAGCATCAAGAACTAGGTATAGCTGAATCTGATGCGGGCTGAGCGGGCTGATGTTGTTGATGTGCTGTATTTGCTATACGGGCATGATTTGAAATGAAAAGAAAACAAAAAATGCCTGATGCGAAATTTCGGAAAACCTGAACTGCTCCTCTGCCTCATTCCCACTGCTACCACCCGCTGTTTGTCCCAATCAAGCGATCTTTAACGTCCCACACCCCATTTATGTTTTTGGTATGCGCGCCTATCGCCACCCACCACAACGAAAATCAAGAACCAAAAACAACAAAAAAAAACTGGTCAATGTGACCACGATCGACGAACGTCGCGTCGTCGAGGCGTTCGTCGTTGTCGACTGATGATGGCGACAACGATCAACGACGGACGGTGGTGGTGACAACGCCACTTCGCCACATCGAGGAACCTTTCACTATAACGAATATATGCGCATGTTTCCTAATCACCCTGTGTGTGTCACCACCATCATCGCTGAGAAGATGAAGAAGAGATTTGCTTTAATCAGCAAAAAGGGAAAACACCAACAACAACGAGGCCCCCAATCATAAAAAACAAAACGCGGCTAAAAGCATCGCCTTCGCCATATAGCCATATAGCCATATCGCCACGCTGAAGATCGTCGTTGTCGTCATGTGTCGTTGTCACTCTCGCCTCCTAGGGACCAGTTAAAGTGGGAGAGCGCACAGCCAGCGCCAGCGACACACAAAAAGTATGGACTGACCATAGTGTAGCGTCGTAGTCAGACGCGACGACGGACAGACGGTTAGACTGGTTATTAATTCTTTTTTTTTTCGTTTGGTTAATTTGTTTTTGCGGTGGGTCGGAAGCAGTGGCACTGATGGTGGCGGTGGTGCTGAATTCTATGGAAACTGGGGAGCCTATTTACAACCCACTCTGTATAGTCTCTGTATAATTAGTAAACTTACTGACGACGAGCGACGGCGGCGGGTGTTGGGCGTGTGAGAACGCGCATGTGTTTTCTATACCTACGATTTATAAACTATTTACTTGCTTGGAGCTTTTTTTTTCCGAGACGAACTTTATTCCTCAATAAACTTTGTTTTGTTTTTTGATTAAAATGTTTACGCTGCTGAATTCGGCTTTTTTCATATGAGTCTTTTCTTTATGAGAGTGCGATCTCGAGAGTTTGGCCATTAACGGCCCTCATCACCTCGCCTAGCTGTACTATCACACGGGTTTGGTATACCTTCCACAGATTGGCATACCATAGGTAAACAAGACGTTCGATTGCGTAGCACTTTATCTAGTCTTAAGTTAGGTATACGCATAATGCTTTAGACTGGGCGAGATCAATGTCAACGGCAAAAACAGTTTTCATCGCATCAATGAAGATAATGGGGGGGAGGAGACTAAAAAGAGTTGCCATATTCTTTGCAATGTCATAAGATCTTGTAGTAAATAAATAAACAAAATATTTTGGGCGTTGAAAAGTAAATTGATATTTTTTAATGTGACATATGAGATTTTTAAGAATGATTGTTTTGTTATTTTAAGGGTATGGTTGCATTTGCAAATTGTTTGTGATTTTATATATACCAACTTGTCTTACAACTGAATTAATGTTGTGAATAAATAAAGGGGGCAATAGTGTCATTTGTATTTCTGTATGTCATAAAAGTTTTATACATTTTTATAAACAATTAAACAAAAACTTCATCACTTACCTACCTTCCTAAAGGACAAAGATAAGTCTAAAGTCGAATATGCACTTTAAGGATCAGTCTTTTTCGTTTGTTCAAGAAGCAATTGCATGAGTCTTTAATTTTACTTTATTTTTGTTAGATGTATGGTAACCCTCTTTGTCCATCCATTTAAATTTTATTGCTGTTCTTATCACAATTATGGTAATAGTTCGAAGACACAATTTAAGCATCATAAAATAATTTAAAGGCATTTTAAAAATCTCTAGTCAAATTAACATAATCAACTCGATTTTCCTAAAATCGTAAAATATACTTCAAAACTCACCAACGAGCTACACAGAAGAGCCAGAGAGAGCCGCTCTCCTATATTTACACTAAATACATGAAAAACGAACCGTTAGAAAATAGGGAATGACAAAATTCATTTTGTTTTGTTTTATCAAACTTTTGAGACGCCTCATTTTGACAGTTGTGCTTCGTCCTTATCTAAAACTATTTTTTCTTTGATTACAAACAAATATGAGAAAACTATTAAACTTCTAAATAAGTAATCTCAAAAGATCTAAATATATACGACCTTACGGTTATTTTAAAGTTATCTTATAAGTTACAAAAATCAATTTTATTTATTCGGATCGGTCAAAATATTGATTTTAAAAATATTGATCTTGCAAAAAGAATTGATTTTGATCTGAGATCAATTTATTTGTTTTTGACATAACTAACCTATTGTTTCCAACACTTTGAAATCAGAATAATTTACAGCCATCTGTTTGAAAAAAATGGCTACAAAGTAAGTGAAGAATGATTTTGACGTTTCACAATCAGCTGCTCGGTAAAGACACACGAATTCAAAATGAAATAAATCGTTTAGTATTTAAATACAAATATAAATAATTAAAATTGTGTCTTGAATTTGATTTTATTGAATTTTAAAAAAAAACTTTTGTTTTTAAGTTAAAGTTATTAAATCAAAAAAGTTTCTTATTTTATATATTTGCATTTGTCAATAATATGACAGTTCCAGATTGGCTAGCTTTGTAGTGTAGTTTTGCATTCACAAAGCTAGTTGAATTTTGACTACGTAGCCACTAGCTTTGTAAATGCGACCAATGTATTAAGGGGCGGTTTGTATTTGTTTGTACCTTTGACAAATATGGTGGCGTTCAATATCGTCAAACATGCTGCCGAATATTACTTCCCATTCATTTGGATTTTTACCATTAGTGGAAAACCTAAATCTAAAATTTCATTTAAAACTTAATTAGCTTTTAATGTTACAAGCATGTGTTCATGTTCTCAAAAATGCTTGTGGAACCAGCAAAATATCAACATACTTTGATTTCCTTTCAGCATAATTTAACAATCCATTTGATTGAGCGTTTAAATTTTCGAATTCGAGTTAATCAAAAATGGCGATTGTCAAATATATTTGATAATATGAATTCTTCAAAAATCAAATTTCAGATTAAAATATGAATTTACAAATAAACCAACAAACGAGTGGCTTGTTTCCTATTCGATCATTCATCATAAACGTCAAACTCGTGACATTACTGAAATATCATTACTCGGCAGCAAAATTCATTCTTTGTAGAAATTTGACAGATTTGTTTGCTTTTGTCGTTCTAAAAGTCTATTAATATTTGTAAAATATGAAGTCATTGTGTCGTTCTTGTTCTTTACGGAGTTTAAAGTGTCATATAGTTCAGACTTGTCTCCAATACTAAGAGATGGAAATTTCTCAGGCAGTGGTTATTTTCCTTATTGGCATTTTGACAGATCAGGTATTCGTTACAGTAGTCGTTCCTATTACATTATTAAAGAAAAATTCTAGCAATTTGAACAAATGACAAACAAATGATTTTCGATCATTCATAAGCGTCAAACTCGTGATCTTATAGAAATATAATTTTGCAGCAATTTGTGTGCGGCGAAGTTAATTTTTTGTCGAGATTTGACAGATTCGTTTACTTTTGTCGTTTCAAAAGTTTTTTAGGATTTGTAAAATATGACGCCATCATGTCGTTCTCCAAGGAGTTTGAAATGTCAAATAGTTAAGATTTGTCCTCAATTCTAAGAAATGGAAATTCTCAGGCAGGCTGAGCGCAATGACAATTTGCCGGCGTTAGTCTTTTGTGTTTAAGGGTTATATTAAAATTTGTGATACTGATAGTTTGACAGATCATGAATTTCTTACAGAAGTCGTTCCTATTACATTGTTAAAAAGAAATCTATCAATTTGAACAAATGACAAGCAAATGATTTTCGATCATTCTTAAATGTCAAACTCGTGACCTCATTTCGCAGCAGTTTGCGCGCTTTGTCTAGATTTGACAGATTCGTTTACTTTTGTCGTTCTAAAAAATCATCATGTCGGTCTCAAAGAAGTTTGATATGTCAAATATTTAAGATTTGTCCTCAATTCTTAGGGAAGGGAATTTCTCAGACAAGCTAATAAGAGCAATGACAATTTGGCTTCTTCAGTCATTTTGATTTTTGAAATGATATAAACAGTTGTGATACTGGTATAAATTGACAGATCAAGAATTTCTTACAGAAGTCGTTTTGTATTACATTATCAAAGAAAAATTCTAGCAATTTGAACAAATGATTTTCGATCATTCATAAACGTCAAACTCGTGACCTTACAGAAATATAATTTTGCAGCGAAATTCATTCTTTGTCTTGATTTGACAGATATGTTTACTTTTGTCGTTCTAAAAGTTTTTTAGGATTTGTAAAATATGAAGTCATTAGTCGTTCGCTAAGAAGCTTGAAACGTCAAATAGTTAAGACTTGTACTCAATTCTAAGAGATGGAAATTTCTCAGGCAAGCTAAGAGCAGTGGTTATTTTCCTTCGTCAGTCATTTTGCGTTTTAAGGTTATATAAACAATTGTTATACTGGTAGTTTGACAGATCATGAATTTCTTACAGAAGTCGTTCCTATTACATTGTTAAAAAGAAATATATCAATTTGAACAAATGACAAGCAAATGATTTTCGATCATTCATAAATGTCAAACTCGTGACGTCATTTGGCAGCAGTTTTCGCGCTGGGAAATTCATTCTTTGTCCAGATTTGACAGATTCGTTTACTTTTGTCGTTCTAAAAGTCTGTTAAGATCTGTAAAACTTGAAATTATCATGTCGGTCTCAAAGAAGTTTGAAATGTCAAAGTGAATTCGCAGACAAGCTAATAAGAGCTATGAAAATTTGACTTCTTCAGTCATTTTGGTTTTTGAAGTTATATATGAAGTTTTGGTACTGGTATAAATTGACAGATCAAGAATTTCGTACAGAAGTCGTTCATATTACATTATTAAAGACAAAATCTAGCAACTTATTCAAATGACAAGCGAATGATTTTTTTTGACATAACTAAAGTAAAAAATAGAACCGGCCACAAACGTCATCACAGTGTCATTGCGAATAAAAACGTTTTTGACATTTGTGCTTTGGCTTCCATAGGCTTTTATGTATAAGATTCTTTCTTGAATTTGTACTTCCTCCGTCCTTCAACCTCCCCCTCCCCTCCCCTTCCCCCTTCTTTGAATTCTACGTACGCTTTTGATTTGTTTGTTTCCTATTCAAAATCTCATGTATATTGTTATGTACGTAGGTTTAATTATCATCATCCGGGTTCTGGGGCGAAAAGCAGCACCGCACAAAAAAGTGGGTGGATTATGAGAATGTAGAATTAGGTATAAAAGAGAGAAACACAGAAGACACACAAAGAAGAAAAAAAAACTTGTTTTATTTTTTGAAGACTTTCTACAAGGGTGGGTTGCAGATTTCCAACAACAACTTCTAGACGCCCTAGGTACAAGCACCACACGATCACCCAGTGAACTTCCCGAAACCCAAGAACTCTGTCTCGTCCGCCATTCCTGCTGCTGCACTATGTTACTTTGTCAGTGGCCAAAGGGTAGGGAATTGTCTTTTTTTCATCATGATTTTTGGGTTGTTGTTCATGTTCATGTCTAAATTTTCGTCGAGTAGAATTGTATTCCCTTTTAGTTCAGTTCAAAAATAAAAACAACAAGAACTCAAGACTAAACATCCTTTGGCAAGTCTTGTCCTCCTTTTTCGAAAGAAGAGAAAAAATTGTTGTTGTATTTTTGTTTTTATTTGGTTTATAAATAGCGCGCCGAGTGAGATTGTAGTGGTAGAGTGGGTTCGGCAGGTGGTCATATAATAAACCAAGCAACAGCAGCAGCAGCAGTAACGGCAAGCACCAAGCAGGTAGGTAGGTATAGGTATGTAGGTAGGTTGAGGCTTGAGAGTTTTGAGTTTTTGCTTTTTGGATGATTTGGTTACCTTCAACCCAAAAGACAACTACTATAGGTATAAGATGATGCCTATACCTACCTACCTACCTACCTACCTACCTACCTACCTTCTTTATGATCTCATGGCTTTGGCCTTCGTTTCGGAAAGTTTCACCACCATCGCACGTCGCTCTTCGTTATCGCCGCCGTCATAGTTGTCGTCGTCGTGTCAGTTAGTCGGTTCTTAAAATGTGTGGTGTTATTTTGCTCATTGTTTTTTTTTATTTTTTTGAAAGTAAACCTCTAAACGACGATGAGGCGGAGGAGGTTGAGATAAAAGAATGGAAAATCCCAAAAATCCCCTAACTAAACGAAATCTTTCCCCTCCGCTTTACACAGAGCATCACCACCACCACCACCGTGTGTCGGTAGATGCGACTGATGGCGACGACGGATGTACCTACTTTTATTTTGTTGATGCTGCTAATGGTACAATACCAATATTAACCAGCAATAATAACAACAACAAATTCAATACCTCTCCGGCTCCTCTGTCAGTTATAATGACGTTCGGCGGACCTGTTGAATAGAAGTAGAAATATGTATTATAAATGAGGGCGGCTTGATTGAGTTTGTATGCGTAGGCAAGTGTGGGTGAGGTAAGGATAAAGCGAGGAATTTTTTAAGTAGCACTTTTTTTTACTATACAGTGGCGCAGTTGCTTCAAAGACTTGTCAGGGCGCAATTTCTTGTAGCTATATCAAAATTGATGGTACCTTTCTTTGGTCCCATACAAATCTAGAGATTTAAGTGAAAAACGAAGCTTAGCAATTAATATCTATATTGATGTTGTTACTCTTGTGCGTATAGACACAAAAATATGCACCGAAAAGATGTGAAAAATCTCTGTACACTGTTCGTATTACCTATACTTAAGGTGTTTCAAGCCGTCAGTCTTTTTAAGAATAAGTACTACGTACAAGGTTTTGTGCGTCTGCAGTTTTGGCCATTCTCTTGTGCAATAGTCAATAGTCAATAGTCAATAGTCAATAGTCAATAGTCAATAGTCAATAGTCAATAGTCAATAGTCAATAGTCAATAGTCAATAGTCAATAGTCAATAGTCAATAGTCAATAGTCAATAGTCAATAGTCAATAGTCAATAGTCAATAGTCAATAGTCAATAGTCAATAGTCAATAGTCAATAGTCAATAGTCAATGCTTAGTGCTAAGTGATCAGTGTTCAGTGTTCAGTGATCAGTGCTCAATACTCAATGCTCAATACTCAATACTCAATACTCAATACTCAATACTCAATACTCAATACTCAATGCTCAATTCTTAATGCTTAATGTTCAACGCTCAATTCTCATTTCCCAATGCTCAATCCTCAACGCTGATTGCTCAGTTCTCATTTCTCAATGCTCAATGCTCAAGGCTCAAAGCATGTTGGCAAATAAGTAAACCATTTAACTCATTTTAGATTATTATGCTCAATGCTTAGTTCTCAATGCTCAATTCTCAATGCTCAGTGCACAATGCACAATGCTCAATGCTCAATGCTTAATGCTTAATCCTTAATGCTTAATGCTTAATGCTTAATGCTTAATGCTTAATGCTTAATGCTTAATGCTTAATGCTTAATGCTTAAAGCTTAATTCTTAATGTTTAATGCTTAATGCGTAATGCTTAAAGCTTAATGCTCAGTGCTCAATACTCAAAGCATGTTGGTAAATAATTAAGCCCTTTAACTGATTTTAAATTTTTTTTGCTCAATGATCAATGCTCAGTTCTCAATGCTTAATGGTCAATGCTCAATGCTCAATGCTCAATTCTCAATGCTTAATGCTCAGTGCTCAAAGCATGTTGACAAATAAATATGCCATTTAACTGAATTTAGATTATTTAATTAGGTTCTTCATCGGTTTTTATTGGAACATTTTCAAATTTTATTTGTTTTCACTGCATTTCAACCTTAAACATAAATTCAACTTAAAAATTAATAAATTACGGGGGCAACAATTTGTTGAGAACTATGTTCTAGTTACCATAGTTCTCATTCCAGTGGGCGAGTAATACGATCAGGGACCTCAAATTTTAAGCCGGATACGAACGGAAATGAAAGCTCATTTCATGGCAAGAATTACTTTTGGAGAATTTGACAATTTCCTGTAAGGGGCAGGGGCTTCACCTGGCGTTTACGATTTCAGCCATAGGAATTCAATGCATGCTACCACAATGGAGCTTCGACCTCACGTTTTGTTTGACAATCGTAAGGAAAAAAACGTAATGTGACTCCGAACGGAAGTTCTAGTTCAATTATCTGAACATTTGCTTTGTCTGACAGCTCAACAGCTGTAAAATAATGTCAACAAACAAAATATTTGCTCTTTGGAGGGATAAAATAATAGAAATGTCATTCAAAGCATTTTTTAACGAATCGAGCAATAAAAAGCTCTCTTGCTGAGGTTAGAAAAGTCACTAAATTTAGTAAAGTAGATCCCTTTTTGATATTGGTATAAATTAGAACCCAAATGAAGATTTGCTGCCATGTATGTATGTATGTAGAAATATCGAAACAAGTCATAAAAAGATTGTTTAAGAATAAGAACCTGAATAGAAACTTCACTAGATGTAAACCAGAGAAGTCGAAATAAAATACTAATCGAAGACAAAAACATATTCACAAAAGTTCACATTTTCTACATATGATCGCTTAAAGTGATGAATTTAAGTTCGAAGTTCTTGTAAAAGTTGGAAGACTGTGTGTCAGAATTCCTTCATAAAACAATTGGACCATAAATACAATAAGTAGAATGTTAATCACATCGGGTCTACAGTTATATTTTTGCGATATCTCACATCATTATGGTTAAACAGATCAAAACAAAAATGAAAATTTAAATCTGTATACAGGGTATCCCAAAGTCCTTGCTGCAAAAGACAGCAATGGAAAAAAAACACCTATGGTGAGAACTGTTGCACACCCTGTAGAGACATTCTGGACAATCATTTGAACATCAATTATGTGGATTATACACCGTAAGCTTGAATTTTTGAGCAACAAAAATAATAGGGTATTATAAAAATCTCAGTTGAGCAGTGTATTAGTCTAACTCCGAAGAATTATCTAACAGTATTATACAGGGTCCGGCAAAAAGATCTCCCATATTTTAAAAGGCAATGACAAATAAATAAACAATTTAACAGAAAAATTTTAAAAATTTATAAATAGCTTTAAATATAAACGTCTAAAAATACGGGAGGTTTCTTTGCCGGATCCTGTATTACCGTGACTAATCCTCAATGTGCAAGGCTAGCCACAACAAACAAAGATTTTTACCAAAAACTATCTTTAGATGTGTTCACCATTAATCTTCTAAAATATGAACAAATTTCTTTACAAACTACTTCATAATGAATTATGCTTAAAAATATATGATCATTGAAAATCAAATAATTGAAGCACTTTTAAAAGGTGCTTAAAATATACTATACTATATTAAGTGGCTTAAATTTATGACAAGAACTGTACTTGAGAACACTTTTGCTACTCAAGAACTTTGGTGTGCTTAAAAATTTGATGCCAACATTTTGCATTCGAAGTACTTGAAATTTTTGAGTATACTAATCTCAGAGTACTGTTGTGATGCTTGCATTTGAAGTTTTAGTTCTCTAGTTGTATAGAACTTTGAAGTGACCACTAGAAAATGATGAAATAAATAATAATAATTAATTATATAGATTATTCATAAGGATTAACCCAAAATTCCATATGTCTGTACTGTATGTACTTATAGATCATAAAATTTAATCCGTGTGACTTTCATGCGCCTTAATTGCTTTTGTACAAACATAATGCGCTCCTGTTAATTATCTCTTTGTGAAATGAAACGAAATGAAATGACGCCGTTTTGTCGGCAATGGTGGGTGAATTATATTGAATCTAGGTATCAGCTTTCTTTTGAGTTGAAATTCTAGGAATATGACATGGTTTAAGATATACCCACACCCCCTAAGGATTGAAATTTCAAAAAAAAAAACATAAATTATGCCCTTTTTTCCGCCTTCAATATACCTACACTATTTTTATATACATACCTTCAGTTTGCATTTGCAATGCATTTTATTGAAGTTTCTCATAGTTATCACATCGTATATTGGTACTCGTACTTACGCTTTCTTTTCGTCCTTGTTTTTTCTTGAACCTATAGAATACACCGGCCAGCAGTGGGACTAAGCTATATGAGACATGGCAACATTAATACAATCCGCATATGTGGAGGCTGCTTATGAAGATATGTTCAAAGAAATTACACGCAAGCTGTATGGGGAAGAAACCGGAAATGGATTGCATACACTGGGAACACCGGTCGCACAGGTGGCCACAAGTGGACCAACTGCACCAGAAGGCGAGCGTTCTTTTACAAATTTGGTAAGATTGCCGGTAAGTAATTCAAAATTGAAGTCTTGCTCTTTTTTTAGTCCATTCCAATTTCAAGGTGTATAACGTATTTGTTTTTCAATTTCATCTTTAGATTGACCGTTCAGTTGTTGCACCAACAATTGAATACGAACATAATAATGGTGGCGCCGGAGGTAATGGAAATGGCGGAGGAGGTGCTGGCCAATCAGATACATCCGCCGCCACAACTAGTGCTGGCAATTTTAAATCTGAAGATCAACTTAGTACGGCATTTGGTTTAGCTGCTTTAATGCAACAAAATGGTTTTACATCGGGTGGAACGATTCTGGGCGCTCAGACAATACAAAAAACAGTCAATCCATCTACATCGAATAGTAATGTTGTTGGAAATGCAGGTGGTGAAGCCCGATGGACGGGAGCTATTCCGGTTACGGTGCCGAGTGGTGCAGATGAGATCGTACAATGGCCAACAAGTGGAAAGTTGGGTAGTTACAATGGAACTCTCAAAACTGCAAAGTAAGTTTTGAAATATATAATAAGCTTCCAAAAGTTTGATGAACAGATTGGTAAAATCTTTAGCTCTAAAATGGTTAATCCTAACTAGGCCACTTATTTTATTAATACAAATTAACTCCAAATAGTTATGCATGTAGGTATTTATTTTTTTCTCAATAATCTCTTAGCAATGAATGCTTGGGTTATACTAGCGATATTCAAAGTTGGCACCTTAGTCACAGCAAATTCACGTTTGTATCTCTCGACAACATCCATCGCCTGTCCTCCACTCATATAGTTCTCTATAATTTTGTCACGCCGTTTCCATTTGATGAACATTTTCTTAACATATTGAAATCTTCTATCTTTGAAGTCAAAGTATGATTCCAAATGCTCTTTGCTCCTCACTCGGATTTCATCAAGGTTTGGAATTTCCAAATAAGGTTGTCTTACCATAAAATATGGATCATAATTTTCCGAATGTCCACGTATTCTCATTGGTCCAGCATCAACCTCAAACATTGTATTGAATAAGGACTTTGGATTGCCTAAAATTCCATGTTTAATATCGATCAAACAAAGATCACTGTCGGGAAGGATCAATTCCATTTCGATTTGTTGCATTCGCAGATCATTCCCGCGATATTTCTTCTCGCCAATCCATAAAATTGGCAAATTTTGTCGAGATACATTGCGTAATTCTTGGATCAATGGAGAATTCTGTCGTCGAAAGTTGACTCGTTTGTTATTATAGCCATAGAGTAGGTCCTCTTCCACGTAGCTAAAGTCAATCGGATCCTTTCGATTTAACTTAAAGTGATCCGATCGAAAGAGTCGATTCATTTCACAATCAATAGTTTCGTAAGCCCTTCGACTGTGAGCTATCCAAACTAATTGTGTTGAAAAAGCCAATAGCATCTCATATAGGCATCGGTCTACATGAGTTTTTGATATTTTCACAAGTGTATTGAGATGATAAAACGGGGCCATTTCTCCACTTCCCATAACTATCTCACTATACTCTCGAGCAAGAATTATACGATACTGAGAGAGGTGCTCTGAGTAAATCCGTTTGATTTTTGCACTTTCGGTACTCTGAACTTGAGCTGTTGTCTCTCCGGAAACTTCATCTCGTCGAATTAGAATGAATTCGACAAGGCGAAGAAAATGCTCAAAATAAATTATCAAAGCATTAAAAAATTTATCAACTGTCTTGTTGTGTATGAAGGTTATAAATTTATTCGTAATAAATTCGGATGGAGCCAGAAACAAAACTAGATTCTTGATGTCTTCAATTCGAACTATTTCAGCCTCATCTGTGTTTTCAGATATGTTGGCAAATTCGTCTCGGAATATAACTTCTTCCATTTGATTGATGAATGCTTTGAATTTGTATCCACTTGATGATTGAACGTTGTGTTCATGTTCCACGTTTTTTCCTTCCCATGACAAGAAATTAGGCTTCTCCTTGGCGGTGTTCCAAGACCATATTCCGGTTGTAAATTTTGGTACTACACGGTCCTTATAAATTGGAATCATGACGAGAAATATTAATTTTTGAAATTGAATTAATTGCTTTGAAGTAATTGACAAAATTTCTATTTTTTTAATGATTGTAGATCTGCTAAAGTACGGGATCCACCGAATGAGATTTACACCAGCCCAACCAGTGTTGTAACAAACAACAACAACACAACACCAAATTCAAATACACCGAGTGTTGTCCAGCACTCACAACAACACGTGGTCAGCACCCCAACAACATCATCGTCCAATAGTCGCAAAAAGAACGCTGCTGCAGCAGCCGCCGCAGCAGCAGCTAATCAACAAAACGCCCAATTACAAATACCAAAACGTTACGCCTGCACCCACTGTCCGTACTCCACCGATCGTCGAGACCTCTACACTCGCCATGAGAACATTCACAAGGACGAGAAGCCATTCCAGTGTTACGCTTGTCTGAAACAATTCAATCGAGCCGATCATGTTAAGAAGCACTTCCTGCGTATGCATCGTGAAATGGTCTATGACATCAACAAGACACGTCGCAATGTCCCCAGTACAGTGTCGACCCAACAACAACAACACCAACAACAAACCCACCAGATCGATCAAAAACCAAATATATTCTTACAGCAACAAGTTGGCGGTCAAGCTGGCGTTGTGCATGCAGAGAATTTTATGACAGGACAACGGCAGGAGACCTCATCCAGCCTTAGTATAGCCCAGACAATTGAATCTGTTGCCACAGCAACACACACCGAAACTATGCCAGTTATGAAACAAGAAAAGAACACCGGCGATGATATTACCGGCACTGGGCAAGTTAAAGTGAAACGAGAGAAACGTTTCACTTGCTGCTATTGCCCATGGTCTGGAGCTGATAAATGGGGATTGAAACGTCATTTGAATACCCACACAAAACCGTTTGTTTGCATGTTATGCGATTATAAGGCAGCTCGATCTGAGCGCTTGGCTACGCATGTGCTCAAGGTACACAATAAGAAAGCTTGCAACAAGTGTTCGTTCCTAGCTGATAACCAGGAAGAATATCTGGCGCATATGAATGATGTGCAGTAAGTACAATTTTTTGTATTAATATTATTTTACTGTGATTTGGTCTTTCTTTTTCTATAACTAAGCTTTAGACTAACATTTTGATGCGTAATTGAATGGTTTTATTTTCGATAGAATTGTGTGATAATTTGAAGAGCATGAAATGTAGGGGTTTAGCTATTTTTTCCCGGAAATATAGAGAAATCTTGAAATTTAAAAGTCGAGAGGCTTTTGTATCAACACCTAACTGAATAAAAGGGATATATTCAGAGAGTTTTTTAGGGGTAACAACGGCTTTCTTTTAACTTTGAATATTCCTTTTAAAGGAGGAAGTTAATGCTTTATTCAAAAAATGTCCATTGACAAAAAAGGAGACATGGATAATGTAGAAAGTTGTAGGCATATCGTTTATGAACACCATTCAAAGTGTTTTGTGGCTGTCAAGTTTGAAACATTAGTGGAAATCAATAATATTGTGACACCATTTCAGTTCCAGAAAAAAATGTTTTAGTCGTTGACCATATTTGTGTCCCTAAACCCATCATTTAAAATTTTCAAGCAAGAAACAAAAAATTCTACACAAATTTCGCTGACTTTAAGCCTGCTTTTGGTTTGGTGAACCAAACTAAACCTTTCTACAAGATCTCCCATTTGAGCATATCCCAGGAACTCATCCGTATGGTACAAGAAATGTATTCAGAACCAAAATTAATACGTCCAAAGCTTGAGTATGATTCCTATCTATAATTGGTGCTCCTGTAACTTACTTATTCTCTTAGAAAGTATTCAAA
This sequence comes from Eupeodes corollae, assembly GCF_945859685.1. Classification (NCBI taxonomy): domain Eukaryota; kingdom Metazoa; phylum Arthropoda; class Insecta; order Diptera; family Syrphidae; genus Eupeodes; species Eupeodes corollae. The sequence continues at coordinate 252,609,886 of NC_079147.1, forward strand.
CATGAGCATTTAAAATTATTCGTTCAGTTGCGAGAACATGTCGTTACGTCTTACTCTTTTCTTTTACCGTTATTTTATAGAATTATGCTCTAGTGAACTAACTAGTTGTATTACTCCACTTAAAAAGTTTAAACGTAATGCTCATCCTTGGATCCAATATCGCCAGTGACTTGCACTACAAAGATTCGTTCCTTAGCCGTACTACACGTATGATATATGTAATTGCTACAGGGTCGGATTGAGGGGAGGGCAACCGGGAAGAAGCCCTGGGGTAGTTTGTCCATTGGCTGTTTAATTCTTTGATTTCGTGCAGAATTTGTACACGTTTTTCACAGCCAATACAGAGCGGCACCGAATTCTGATTGAGAAATTATCGGAGACGAAAAGCGGCCAGTTTTTAGTCTTGAAAGAGCTCAGCTACACTCGTTGGCCTTGTGGGTCTGAAACTACGAAAGCCTCAAGGTGCAACTATAACAGACTTAATCAAGCTTAAGCCAGCTTAAGAGAACGAACCAATACACAGCCTTATATGTCACTAATCATAATAGACGTTCTCCTCAGTTTTGTTTAATTTCGCTCACTTTCGCGCAATTACTCAAAAGCCATTTAAATGGCTCGAGCTTAAGCAAATGTCAAATTTGCTTAATGGCTGAAACACATACACGCTTCAGCTTTGGCTTCGTCTGCGTTACGTTAGGCCTGCTTCGAGGTTGCTTTGAATGACATTTCTATTATTTCATCCCTCCAAAGAGCAAATATTTTGTTTGTTGACATTTTTTTACAGCTGATGAGCTGTCAGACAAAGCAAATGTTCAGATAATTGAACTAGAGCTTCCGTTTGGAGTCACATTACGTTACATTACGTTCTTTTCCTTACGATTTTCAAACGAAACGTGAGGTCGAAGCTCCATTGTGATAGCATGCATTGAATTCCTATGGCTGAACTCGTAAACGTCAGGCGAAGACTAAGCTGAAGCGTGTTTGTGTTTCAGCCATTAAGCAAATTTACTTGTTAGTAAAGTTACTTGAATCCATTATGGTTACTTTTTGTTTTGCCGGTAACTTCTGATAACTTTTCGTTCGATTTTGACATAAGCTTACTTTTAGTTAAGTCTATTATAGTTGGGCCTTAAGTCAACGGCTATTCGGAAATCGGTAAAGCTCTAACCAGCATATCTCTCAATAAAAGCAAAAAGACTTCGTGAGGAATGAAGCAACGCACCTTCTATACGAAAGATGAGTGGTCTCGAAACCGCTTTGTTTCCAACATTTTGGAACGATATCTTAGAGCGATTTAACGCTATAAACAAGATGTTTGTAAGACCCGAAAATGATTCTTGAATCGGGAATGCGTGCACTAGAATCAGTGAAATCATTCGTGGAATCCAACCGAAATGATTGTGATAAATACGAGGAAGCAGCCAAAAAAATATCCCATATTAATGAAAAACCCGCAACAAAACGAGAAATGTGAGTTTGAATCCGCACAAGACACAAATCTGTCGCCCAAGGGAAAATACTAAGTATCCGCCTTCATTCCAGTGATTGAACAGCTATCTGTTTTTTTTACTGAAAGATTGCATGCCTATGAAGCTGTACGTTCGAGATTTGGCTTCCTGAATCACATCGAGAAGATGTATGCTAAAAATTTGAACGCTGAAACAGAGGCATTGGTGAAAGTGTATCCAGATGATTTAGATTCTAGTTTTTGTGTCTTTGATTGACTCATAAAAAAAGGAAAAGGGCTAAAGACATATTAATCGCATGAACTATTTTACTACCAAATTCTCAAAAATCAAAATTTCAGAGCTACATTCCCAAACCTGCAATTGCATTGAGAATGTTACCATGGTTTTGATGGTAACTTAAGGGCACTTTAGAGCGCTCATTTGTTTGTAGCTCAAAAATGAAAATTATAAAAATAGGCTTTGAACCCCGATGGGACAAAACCGTCTATCGAAGCTTTCTCTTCTGAGCATTGAAATCGATTTACTCCAAGAACTGGATTTCAACGAAATCATCAACGATTTTCCGACGAAAAAATCTTAAAAGGTTCGTTAACCCTAAAATTTTAGATAATTTTTTCTTTTCCGTTGATATTAATTTATATGTGTTTGTTCAATACTAAAGGAATCTATTTGGTTTCACAATAAATTATTATTTTTTTGAAGAACTCGAGTGAAAAAAAATGGTTTACTTTATTTTGAAAATAATTTGGGGCGCTTCTTTATTGACCCGAGGCCTCTGAACCTCTAAACCCGGCCCTGAGTTTTTAGTTTGAGGTAATAGAATATGTCTTTTTTAAGAAACTTTAACTAACTCCGAGCAATGCAATATTTTTAACCAAGATTTCTCTGTGCTTAGCTAAACCCTTACAAAACAATATTTATGCAGTAACAACACTTCAACAAAAAAAATCCAATTAAATATTTTAATGTCTTTTAAGCAATACAAAACAAAAATATTTCCTCTCTCTCTCTTTTTCGCATGCAGCCCACTTGATCCTAGGTCAGGAAGAAATCATTCTGATAATGTTATTAGACCTAATTTAAATAGTAATATTAATAACAATAACAACAATAATAATAGTAATTTAAATGTGCTTAGAACAATTGGCAACACTTTAGTATCAAATAATAATAACAATAATCAATCAAATAACTTCCAGAATCCAAGCACTTCTTTTGGGTAAATATTATTTAACGAAAACAAGAAAAAAAAACAAAAAAAGTTTGATAATATTTGTAAAATTAAATTATACAATATGCGGCGGGTCAACTGAGTTGCCATATTGCATGTTTTTTTTTTTCAAAATACAAAATTATAAACTCGATTTTAAATGAAAATTAAGTTAAGGTGCATTCTGGCGCAAATGTGGTTTGATTTACAAAATTTTTGAGAAGAATTATTTTTTAAAATGATATTAATATAAATAAAACATCAATCATGGCTTCCGTTAATCCTCCTGTTCAAATTTAAACAAACAAATTTTCATAATTTAAATATGTTTTTTAAATTTTCATCATTTTTTTTCGTTTGTGTGCTTAAATATTACCCAGGCGGACATAATTATTGCACTTCTGAGAACAGCAACTATATGCAGCTCGACTTAAGTAAAGCTTTTTCCCCTCTCTCTCTTAAAATTTAAATAATGTATAAATGGCACGCACATCATCCACAAAATAAAAAGCCCAGAATTCACCTTTATCCCCTGTCAGTCATAAAATTATTATAAGAAAAATCAATCATCAAAAATAAAATACGCGATAAAAGAGAGAGATAACATTTGTGTGTGTGTTTGCAAAAGACAGAAAAATATTCAAAATTTATATTTAAACAAAAACTCTATTTCTGTTCTCATTTAACATTAAATCAAAAAACAAACTATATTAACGCACTGACAACTTCAATATTTTCCCGTAATTTAAAAATTAAAAAAAAAAACAATATCCTTCACATTTACCATTCCTATCCCTTCCAACTCAATCTCATAGTGCCCAATCGACAGCAAATAGCAGCAACAATAGCGGAGTTAATTCATATACAACAACTGATTTGAACGGCTCAAATAATGCCATGAACAACGGCAACGCTGGCCCTCTACAAGAGATCATGGTTAATCCAACGTCTATGGTCGGTTGGCGTTTGAGCGCTAATGGTTCACTTATTCCACCACATGATCTTATTACCGGTGGATTGGCGGTGAATGCGAATCAGAAACGTGGCGCCGAAAGACTATTTCAATATCTCGAGGCGGACGGAAGTGATCCTGAAGACTATGCGCGGTATATAAAAGAAAATTGATTTTTTGTTAAATTTTCTTTTTTTACCCGTTTTTGTTTTTATTTTTTTGTTCGTTAATTTTTGTTGTTGTGTGTTTGTGTTTTTTTATTTGCTGATTATTTTATTAATCCTTTTTTGATGAAAAGATGAGATTCTGGTCAGAAGAAATGCTTTGGAGATATCCTTCTAAACCTCAATTACAAATTCTACAAATTTTTCCTTTTATGTTTTGTTTGTTCTGGTGTCCTTTTCCAGCTTCGTTTACTCTTAAGTTGGCCTTAAACAAACATTTAACATTATAAAATACAAACAAAACTTAATTTTAGGATATTATGTATTTTGAACTTGTGTCAGGTAAAACATATAAAATTTAAACAGTTAATTTTAATGCTAAATATTAAATTCTTGTTTCTTAGTTTGTAATTTCAAAGGAATAATACATATATAATTCATGGTTTCAAAATGTTGAAGTCCATATTCTTTATGGCTCATTCACAAACACCCTTCAGCTTCGTCTGCTTTAGGGTGGGCCTGCTTCGAAGTTGCTTTGAATGACACTTCCAATCTGACATTTCTAAAATGGCACTTCTGTCATTAGCAGCTGTTATTTTTTCTCAAAGTAAAATAAATATGAGTTTTGAAATCGAAAAAATTATATTTATCCCAGATAGAGCTTACACAGCCTATAATAACCAATAGGAATCCCTCCAAAAGCAAATGTATTTTGTTTGTTGACATTTTTACAGCTGTGGGCTGTCAGACAAAGCAAATGTTCAGCAAATCTAAACTAGTGCTTCCGTTTCGAGTCACATTACGCAACATTACGTTATTTACGCAAATTTACGTTATTTGCGATTGTCAAATCAAACGTGAGGTTGAAGCTTCATTGTGATAGCATGCATTCAATTCCTATGGTTGAACTCGTAAACGTCAGGCGAAGCCGAAGCTGAAACGTGTATGTGTTTCAGTTATTAGCCTTTCATAAAAGTTGTCATAAAATTTTAGCTTTCAAAAAAACTATACATTTCGTCGAAACATATCAATTTATTTTGTATGTTGGTAGATTATGTTTGATTTTGCTTTTGAAAAAAGGCCAGCAGATAATGAGCAGGTTCAGACAACATAAGGGGCTTCATTTGCAGTCAACTTCATTTTTTGAACGTACATTTTGACCAATTTGAGACAAGTAGTTAGTTTTTTAAGTGTCAAAAATTTCAAATTCAGAATTTTACTTCACAAACCTCTACTTCAAGTTCATAGTACGGAAACTACCAACATCTTTATTGTCTACAGAACACTCCTCAGGCAAGCTACAAGTCCATCACGATTTATATTATGTCCTATAAAGAAATATTACTTATTTCTTCTCTAAATTTACAAGGAAGCTTTTACAGAAAGCATTAAATGAAAGTGTGCAGAAAATAAATGAATTATAAAGTAATAAAGTTCAGCTTTTAGTTGAATGATAAAAACATGATCAATTGTCACTTTGACATAAGTTGTCTTGACTTGATAGTAAGGGAGATTTTTCTTGGCTAACTTTCCAGTCAACTTTCCAACAAAGTTGCATCAATTGGAAGACAAGTTTTTGACTGCTGGCCAATCAGATAGCAGAAACATGCTTTACTTTTAAGTCCCTTATGTCGTTTGAACCTGCCCAATGGCATTTTTTGTTAAGAACTTGAGTACTACATTTTAGTGACAACTTTACAAAGATTCGTTTTGTTCGAAAAGTTATGTCTACTCAATGATCAATGGTTTTCAATTTTAATGAGATTCGCTTGCAGTCATTAAAAATTTCACACAAAATATAAATTTTATTCCTTTGAAATCAAAGATTGCAGTACACCTAGCTTCGTTATTCTGCTGGGGGCATCATCTAATGGTTATCCATTTTTATATAGAGAACATTCTATAGTATATCAAAAAATACGACTTCTTTCAAAATTATTTCACTAATAACAAAAAATTGAAACACATACAAACTAGAAAAGAAAAACTAAGACGTATGGTTTTCAATCTGGCAATTTTTCTTTTTGACAGCTGTCACTTGTTTTAGGGGCCGGTTATAACTATTAGTAAAATCCAGCAGTAAAATTTTAGTTTTTGGTTTTTGAACGTGTTACAGATTAACTTCTAGCAAAAGATTGGTGCAATAAGATGAATCATATATTCAAGTATGTTTTTCAAAAACAAACAAACAAAACAAATTCCATTTCGTTTTACTGTTGGTGTTCCATTTTTTTACTGTTCCGATCACTTCATTAAAAATTTTACTAATGAAAGCCAGTGTAAAAAAATTGTCTGAGACGCGAAGCCTCAAAGTGACATTTAATTAAATGACGTAATTTTACTGATTGCTATAAACGCTTATCAGTAAAACATTTCAGATTAATCCTTTATCAAATTTTACTGATGGATTTTACTGAACCGGCCACTTAATCTGACAATTTCTCTTTTTAACAGCTGTCACTTGATTCATGCTCAGTTACTCCTGAACAACGTTTGCAAATCGCGCAAATGTATTACGAAAATATAGCGACGCATAAATGTATTGAAGGAAACATTTTAACACGGTTCATGTGAAGTCGCTTGTCAACGCAAATAAGCCCATACGATTTACGCTTCAAGAGAGAATATTCGGCGCGTTTTTGCTACCCCAATGTGGACCGCATGTTAACCCATAAGGCAAAAAAGTAGTCGAAAATGTTGCCTCTCGGCTTGCAATAAATCATATTTGAAATGTAATTTCAAAACCCTAGCTTCATAAAGCTGAATTCTTGACTAAAAATTTAAATTGTATGCGATTTATTTCTCCTTGGAAAGCACACAATATTTTTCAAATCAAATCTAAGTAAATTTATTTTTGTTTCAACACCAAATAAGTTTCAGTTTTATTAATTTGCAAAATCAATCTCCTTCAAAGGACGTCTGTTTTCCAATTGCATCTTCTATGGAGATTGTATGTTAAGGTTACAATACTTGAGAATCCTCGGTATCGTTCTAGAGTTGACTTGCGTTTCTAAAAATGGATAATCTTTAGATTCTCTTGTGGTTTCTTTCAATTTTGTTTTATTTGTATGAACTTCGGTCTACTGTCGAGATCTCATTTATAACGTGTCTCTATTAGACATTGTTTAAATGACTTCAAAAGTGTTTTTTATTTTGTTATTTAAAGATAAACTTACAGCATATTTTGAAATCAATCATTGGTTTCAAAACATACCAAAATGTTTGAATTCTAACCAAACATGACTTGTATGAGTTTCTTCTTCAAATGTTCGAAACTATTTGACCACTAATTAAAGCTTTTTCTTGGCCTTATTACTTAAATAAACAAACAAAAAACAGTAAAACTCAGAATTAAGAAATGTTCCTCTTATTTCAGCCATAGCTGTACATTTTCCGTTTCTAACATATCATTTCTTTTCTCCCGACTAACTTTTCTTTTCTTTGCTTTATTTGTTGTTAATTTTTGTTTCAATTTTATAAATTTTTCAACCAAAAACTAATAATTTGTTTTTTTATTTTCAGTTTACTTAAAATGGACGCAATGAGCCGCAATACAGCATCAGTGGCTCAGGATTTTCATAAGGCGGGAGGCGTTGACTTGAAAAATAAACATCAATTTTTCAACAACAACACCACAACCTCAAAACATGCTGCTGCAAGTTTGCTTCATAATAATAAACATCAAAATCAAAATCAAAATCATCATCAACAACAACAACAAAGACAACAACGTATCAAGCAAACAAATCATAATCTTCGTCAAAAAGGTTTCTCCAGTTGTGGCAGTACATCTGACGAAACCGAAGAAGATTATGAAAATATGGAAAATATTGAGAATTTCAACTCATCAAGCGATCAGAGAAAGGCGATGTCCGCATTTTTGAGTCGAAATTTTGGTTTACAAGAAAAAATTCATCCCATTCCATTAATAAATAATAATGATAATATTAAAATGGAGAAAGCAGAAATTAAGATCAAAGAAGAACCAATAATCAAGAATCAACCAAAACCAACATCATCACCACCATTAACACAACTACCACCAAGAAAAAGACATAGTGTAGATTCTATTAAGCAGCAGCCAATGAAATCGCCTCCCGCGCAACCAATAAATTTAACAAATAACAAAAAAAAGAACAACAACAGTACCAACAATATCAATCAATTAAAAGCAAATGTGAAACAAAACAATAACACAACAAACCACAGTCGTAAATCATCTGTAACACCAACAACAGCAACTAAAATACCTGTGATTAATAATATTAACAACAACAACAATAATTCGACCTTAAAAGGACATCGCCTTGATCTGATACGTGACAAAGAAAATTCCAATTCAATTTTCTCAACAATGGAATATCAAAATCTATCTAAATTCGGTACACAGTTCCAGAATTATGTCAAAGATATAATAAATAAGTACTATGCCGAAACGCCACTACTCTTTCCAATTGTTCCACATCAGCAACACTTGCATCATAATGTGCAACAACAACAACAACCATTATCGCCACCGCCAGCAAAACGTCAAAAACTGAGCGAAACAGAAGAATACATTGAGTATTTGAAGAACAAAGAAGACATCACCCTCACAATAACACCAAAGATCAACAACAATAACAATAGTACCAAAACAGCAAACATAAACTATAATAATAATAATAGTACGAAAAATCAATTTAACAACAACAACAGCAAAATTATTAACAACCAAACACGCCCAGCAGTCATTGTCAAACAATCACGATCTCCTCCACCACCAAGAATCATAGAAGAAGAGCCCAAAGTTCAAGTCATACCAGTCATAAATTACGCCCATGGTAACCTACAATCGCTAGTCAATGGCAACACTTTCTATCCATCGTTAAAACCATCAAATAATATTGTTCACCAACAATTCTCGGATGATGATAATTCTGCCCCTATCGATATGTCCTCAAATTCAGCTATATACGATTCAAGACGCAGCAATCGCAAGCAAGCTCAACCAAAGAAAATCAAGACCTCACCGGAAGTTGTGATGGCCCAGTTGCGTGACAAGTACCTCAAAAAAATGGTAGACCGAAAAAAGAGCTGCGTTGTTTGTACAAACAACAATCGCAAATCAATGCTAGTATTCCCTTATCATACACCTGCTTCGCTTCGCCTGCACCGCTTGTGGAAGCATTCAGAACGATCACAGAATTGTGGCCATTGCAATGCACGATTCAGCAAAATGTACAGTTTAAAAGTTCACTGTCGACTTGTGCACCGCAAATAATGATCTCTCTCTCTCTTTATCTTTTGAGCTCTCTTTCTTAATTTCATGACAGTTGACACACATGTCACAATAGTTCAATAAATTATCACCACAAAGCTATAGTGCTATATATATTTTGTTTAAACAAATGATGAAGATTTTCCAAGTAGGAGAAAGAAATGCTGTTTATCATTTTTTCAATTTTTTAGTTTTTATTTTTGTATTTATTTAAGTTTTCTACTTTAGTTATGGAGTACCTGAAATATGATTTAAAATTTTATTTTGTTTGTATAAAAGAAGAGAAATGCATTTATTGCCATTGATAAAAATTGTAAGCTTTATTTGCCATTGGCTGTATATTTGATATAAGAGAAGCTTACGTCCGGGTCGTCGGTGAGCTTTTTTTGAGTATTTTTCAAATCTTCAGTGGCAGTTTTCGTTCTGGTGTAAATTTTGTTGGTCACTTACTTAAAAAATTTCAAATCACAGAAATGTGTCAGTTTTTAATTTGACAAAGCTTTTAATTACATTTTAGTTGCATCATCCCAAATGATTTGTTATAAGCTCAGATTGAGAGTCACATGATGAAAAATGAAAAGTAGCCTTTTTTGAAAAAAAAAAAGAAATCCAATGATCCTTTTGTTTGAATTTTATATCTTGCCCGCTACTAAAAGTAAGCTTTTTGAATTTTCAATCGAGTTGAAGAGAATAGATAAGTAAATATTTGAGAAAACAAAAAACACAAAGTCAAAATACAATGCCATTTTTGTTCATACCATTTAAAAAAAGAAAATTATATATATAATCATTTATTTTAATTTTATTTAAGTATTTAAATTTAAACATTTTGAAAAAGTAAAAATTAAAAGAACAAGTTATACATTGTATTTGCCATTAATTGCTTTAAGTATTTTTTTTAATAATTTGTAGAATATAAGTTATGAAGTTTTCATTATATGAATATATTATTATTATTATTATTATTGTGTTTTATTATATTTCTTTATTATTATAAATCTAAACTGCTATTTCAAAGAATTAAACAAAATATAAAAATTAAAAAAAAAAAGTATAGTAAACTAATTTTTAAATATACTCGAATATAAAAGAAAACAAAAAAATAAACAAGATGAATAAAAAGGATATAGTAATCGACTGAAACATTATTATAAAACACTATACATTAAAAACTTAGCGTAATGTAATGGAAAGCATGTGAAAAACAAAAAACAAAAGAAGAAACTTAAAACAAAAAATCAAGTAAAGAACAGAAAGAATGTCTTTCTTAATGTTTAGTTTAAATTTCCAAATAAAATTTAAAAAATTGGTTTACAAAAATTTCAAAAGTTGTTTTTATTTTATTTTTTTTCCGTATTTCGAATATGCATTTTATTCAAAACATGGAAACTGTTGTTGGCTTTTAAGTTCTTTGAATATGCAAGGCCGAGGCTATGTTCTACCGAAAAAAGCTTTTTTCGGTGATTGCTCTAATTTCTCTTTTACGATATGGTATTTATGCCCTCATTATGGGTAGCGAAGCGAACGTTTGCTTTAGTTCGAATGTTAAAGCGAATTTTTTTGCATAGTATTATCGTTAGCGAGCTTTGCCATTCCTTCTAATATCAATGGTGCCAACATGATTGCACTAAAATGAAACGTCAAATAATTAATTTCAATTAGTATTGTATTTCTTATTTATCTTCTGATTTATTTATTAAAATAACAATGTTAAGCAACATTGATTTGTTTTTTGAAGACAAGGACTGTGACAGAAAGAGGGAAGAAAGGATTAAGATACATCTAAAAGATCTGCCTGGGGCCAAATCTGTGTTTGCAACAACTTTAATCGTTCAGATTCCCTTGCATTGGAATTATTAGGGGTGTAAATGGTCTTGCATCAGTGCATGTGCATTTTTTTGTGCATAGAGGAAATATATTATCTAGAGTCCCGACTTAATGGGTTTGCTCTCTTTCGGCCTACAAACTAAATTGAAAGAATTTTGCCCGTTAGCATAAGCATGTGTTAGTTCTCCCGTGCATTTCTTATGGGAAAATCCAGATTCTATGTAGTTGTTATGGGCTTTTGGTGAAGTTTGCACAATTAGGGGAAAAACAATATGAGGTGAACTCAGCCGTTCAAAAAAGAAATCCGTTGAATTCAAAAATTGAAAAATAAATGCAATATTTTTAGAAAAATGAATTTTACAACTTCTTTTCAGTGAAAACTGTGCTAAAAATAATATTTGTATGCTTTTGGCACACAAATTCTATGGTTTTTATGAAAAATTTAGCTAAAAACAGAAAAAATCGTGTTGAAAGTATAAGCGCACCCTAGAACTGTAATGCGAACGTTGCCCAATTTGAGTTATGTCAAGTTTTGACAGATTAACAGCGAGGTGAGTATTTTGACAATTCTACGAAAATGTAAACAAAACAAAATTCAGTAATTCAGTTTCAGTATCAATAATGCAAATGAAGGTAAAACAAAAATATTAATTTATTGAAATAAAAATATATAATGAATTTAATTTAATCCTCAGATAAAGAAGAAACCAAGGATAACGTTGCAACAAGAAAAGTGGAAGCCCCGAGTAGGAAGCCAGCAACGCCGACATATTTATTCTGGAGTGAATAGGTACAAATTGAAGGTAAATGTGTTCATATTAATTTTAGACTCAAATTATATGAATATTATTTTTGAATGAATTTATTTATGAATTATAATTTTTATTATTTTGGCACTATCTAAAATGAAAAGACAGACTATAAAATAAATCCATTATTGTTGCACCTCCTTCACTGCAATTTGACTTACTTTTTATTCAATGAAGTGAACTTGTATATACCCTCTTCATTATAAAGAATTTTGGTCTGAAAAATATCAAATTATATTAAAAATCAAAACAATTAACAAAAACTTACTCTTAAAATCAGAAACCCATTGTTTTGTTTTGCAAAATTGATTGTCATTTTTGACAGGAATGACTTTTTTGCTTTTTTTTTCTCCACTCACATGTATTCACCGACAGCGAATTTGAGAGAGTTCACCTCGAATTTGGGAGAGTTCACCTCGAATAAAATTTGAGGGTGTTTCAGATAGGACGGGTACCGGTCGGGACTCTAGATAATATATTTCCTCTATGTTTTTGTGCATGATAACACTAACAAAATATATGAATATGCACTTGCTTTAGTATTGCAAATTTACTTCGCTGAAACCCTTAAGTATACAAATGCACAATCATGAGCAACACTGTTTTGAAAGCAATAAATCAGCTGATATTGAAATAATGTATAAGAATAATTGACTTACCTTCATCAATAATTGTAGCAGCAGCTTCTTCTATAAGCGAATCAATAATTTCGTGCGAATCGTGAATTACCCTATTGATTTCTGTTGATCTGTTCCGACCTGGCAAGGAACTTGGTGGTGAAGATGATTATTGGCCATGGTCGCCCTACGTTGCCCTTGGTGTCAATGAGCTTTGTTAAAAAGATCCTTCAACCTGTTCACATGCCTCAATGTTGATACTAATCTCTTGTTCAAGTTCTTCAGAATTAGTCGTCACATCGGTTGAAAGTAAAGCCTGTGGGTCCAAATGTATGCCAAATCAATTGCCTTGTGGATTAACTGCCTAACTTAGATTAAGAAATCTGTCTACAGCTTGCTCCAAAGTATAAACCTGGCAGAATGGTCCTCCAACATCAACTGGGTAGGTATATTTTTTATTTTGAGAACTTTTTGTTTGATTTTTACATTGTAGTCTTCAAAGGAAACTACAAATTTGTATCAACAAACCTTATTAGAATATTTTCCTTCACGAAACGGAGGTCCAAGAGTGTTCAATTCTTCTGCAAAACTCTGCCAATAATATTTTTGGTTCCTTTTTGATGAACCGAATTCTCCTATGCCGCTAGCCATATCGGGATTCCATCAATTGCACCAGTCTAGCAAATTGATTTGCATTTGTCATTTAAAATGTATTTTTTTTTCTTTTTTGCTATAATAATATAAAAATTATTTGCAAATACCTTTTTCTTTTATCACTCATTTAAACAAACAAACGCAAAATTTTGAATTCGCTTGAATTATCTCTAAATATTTTGATTCGATAGAGTTTGACGTTTTGGGCCGTTAAATTAGGGAACATTCGCTAATGGCTGCATTCAATCTGAGATAGATAGGGTATCCGAATACATTTTTGTTAGTGTTTTACGTGTAAAATAACAGCTGATCAAACAAAACTAAACTGTCAAAAAAGGGATACAAAGGTATCCAAGAATTTCTGGGGTACGTATGTAGGTATTTGACAGAACAGCTGATTCAACACATGGTTGAATTGCAAAAAACTTGAAATTTGACTTCAGCTTCTTGTATTTTTTGGTAAACAAAAAGATACAAAATGTTAGTTATAGTTGTATTTGAGGATGTTCGGTACATAATAGACGATAAAGAAGCTACGCACCTATCATCATCGACCGACGAATCATTTGAATTATCCATTAAATGTTTTATCTTATAACAATTTTGACTTCGAAACTAATGTGTTTCTCTGCTTTTTGTGAACAGCTGAAAGTTGTTTTTATTTTTTGACTGCTACCTTAATACAGCTATCCAACGCGTTCAACAAGATATCTAAAAATCCACCTATCCAAGATACCCTTTCCAACACGAGATTCAACGCAGCCAATGTGAATTTAGCAATAACCAAGGTCAACAATTTTTTGACATTTGAAGCGTATTTAATTTTAGCGAATCGATACTCATAATGAGTGCCTTAATTCGTGATTTCTCCTATCGATGGACTTAGAAAACATCAATGTTTTACGCTACTTTTGTTGCTGTAAGCTTATATGGACTGTTTTCCAGGCATATGCGATCGTAATCGGAAACTTTTATGAGTCCCGAAAAACCATATCACCAAATCCGTTCGTAATGTAATAGGTGTGGGATTTTACACTACGAACTAATTTGGTAATAGTTTATTTCGGAATTCGTAACAGTTTTCGATTATGATGGAATTCGTGATAGGGCTGATTATTAAATCACAGAAATTTAACTCCCGAAATGAATACATTTTAAGGAATACAGTTTTCGAAGTTATGGGGGAAAATTTAACTCAAGTAACTCTAAGTACAACCGCGCCCTGTAAAAATCAATTTAAAATGAAACTGGGGGAAGAGTAAGTTAACTAAAAAAAATTACTGCTTAGCCTAGTGGCTTGGAACCCTCAACCATTCCTATACGCGAGTCATGTCGGGTATAGAAATGGCGATTCCAAACAGCTAATTTGAGAAAGCACTTTTAGTGACAAAAATTACTCTTTGAGGATTTGGCAATTCCTCGCAAGAGGCAGTACCCGTGAAAAAAAAACATTAGATGGCACAGGCAGGGAATAAACCCAGGACCTCCCCCATGACAGTCTCACGCACTAACCATCTCGTGACAGGTACAATAATTTCCAATGTTCCTCTTGAAAAAAACTGTTTTTATTTTCCATTTCGGTGAATTCAGCATCTTTTTCAGTAAGATGACGTGCAGGTTCGGACAACATAAGGGACTTCATTTGCAGTAATCTGCATTCTTCGAACGTAAATTAGTTTTTCGAGTGTTGTAAATTTTTAACTTGGAACTTTACTTCACTAACCTCTGCCTTTAGTTCATCGCACAGAAAAATACAGTATTATTTCTTATTTCTTTTCCAATTTCACAATAAAAACTTTTACAAAAAACATTAAATAGAAATACAGAAAGTAAATAGATCATAGAGTAGTAAAGTTCAGCTTTCAAGTAAATAAAAAAACAAGAACAATTGTCATTTTGACATAAGTTGACGGATTTTATTGATAGCTATAACCGGCCCTTTATGGACATTTTTCTTGACTAACTTTCCAGTCAACTTTCCATTAAAGTTGTCTTAATAAGACGTTAATTTTTTGGCAGCTGGCCAATCAGATGCTAGAAACTTGCCTTACTTTCAAGTCCCTTATGGCGTCTGAACCTGCCCAATGCCAGTCCCAGCTATAACGTCAATATCATTCAGGGCCACCACCGTAAAGTCGTAAAGGGTACGTCCATAATAAAATAGTATGACAGTATTATTTTTTGCCCAGTTGAAAATAAGATTAATTGAAATTCTTTTATACACAAACATTTCTGACCCTTAATAGTTCTGAATTCATAGCTGAGTTGAGTAGAAAATCAGCCATTAACGTACATAAAATAAATTGAAGTTCAAAAAACGGCAGGTTGGCTTGACCTTTTCCAGACTATCAAAATTGCAACTTTCGGCGAGTTAATTTTTAATAAGGTACAGTTGTGTTCATAAAAATAGCAGTGCTGGTCACATTTTATTAGATTGTCAATTATTTAAATAACGGAAATTCTTTAAAAAAAAATTACCATGTTACTTGCATCTAACGGTCTTTCGTTTTCATATTAGAGACTTTTAGCTTGAAGTTATACCCTACTTTTCCCGGTGAAAGTTGTAAAAATTCATTTTTTTTTATTTTTCGTTAAGTGAATACTTTACTATATAAAGTTTTAAGTATTTGTAACATACTAGCATACAAAAATTAATAAATAATATCACAAAAATAAACAATGGGACGGTCACTGCACCGAAGAAATTCGAAAACTTATTAGAAAACTGCATTGGGAGGAAAAACGTACCAAAATATTCAAGACATCCCAGGCTGCTCACCAAAAATGGTCAGTAACGCCTTAAAATGGCAAAATAAACCGTAAACGCTAGGCTCAAAAAGGATGACTACTGAAAGAACTGACAACAAAATATTCAGTTAGCAAAACAGAACCCGTTTATAGGCTCTAGGAGAATAAGAAATTCACTTCATGTGTCTGTTAACGCTGTCACAATACGAAGACGTCTTTTATAAGCGAAGTTACCAGCCCAAAGTCCACGTGGAGGGATGAAGCAAAGTCGTCCTTTTGGGGGTCCAAGGGTTGTCGGGAATACGTGACAAGACCCTTAAATGCAGAAATCCATCTACGGTACACTATAAAAACGGTGAGGCATGGTGGAGGAAAAATTATGATATGGGCTTGCTTTTAATATTACGGGGTGGAACCTATTTATCTTATCGGGGTATAAGGGATGCAACCGACTATTTGAAAATTCTCGAGGGGGTTATGTTACCCTATGCTGAAGAAAATGCCGTTGGTTTGGGTATACCAACACGATTATGACCCAAAGCATACGTCAAAAAATGCAAAATCATGGTTTGAGCAGAAGAAATTATTCGTTATGGAGTGGCCTGCTCAATCCCCCAACCTTAACCCCATCGAAAATTTGGGGGGGGGGGATGTTAAGAACGCAATTCATAAATCATAACCAAAGTATTCGAAAGAATTGTGAGAAGCAGTGCGTGATTCGTGGAACGCAATACCAGTCGAGAGCTGTCAGCTTTTAGTGGAATCGATGCCACGTAGATGCGAAGCATCATAAAAACAATGGTTATACAACAAAGTACTAATTGTAAAGTAACGTATAACCATATATTTAAAAACGGTTTTTACTGTGACAAAGCTAACGGTAAAAAATCGATAAAACTTGTTTTCTATTTTTATTAATAAAATATTTTAGTTTGTTATTAGAAATTTTATGAAATATATTATAACGATGATATTGAAGGCCTTTTTGTTTTATTTGGAGAGACTTGCTATTTTTATGAACACAACTGTATATATGCATGTACAAAAATGAGATGAAAGTTAAAAGGGATTTACATGGAGGTATTAAATCATTCGGGCTAACAGATCAACCCAAAGCCAAATCCTTTGTCATCTAATTTGGAGGACCCGTATTTCTTCTATTAATCTTAATTATCTGCTGGGTCAGCAAATGAGTTATTAAACTAAAACGTACAAACCAACTTTAAGAATCCTTTGGTCGAACCAAAAAAATCGTCGGCCCAACATTTCCAAACAAATGTCCTTGCAAATTGTATCATTGGTAGTTACTTAATCACAAGGATTTTTATACCAAATTAATATCAACATGTTTGCACAAATAATTGACTTTGCCATCAACTAAATAAAATATCTCATAAAACAAGTTTACTTTAGATTTTTTTATTGAAGAAGCTATACTAATATACTTACTATGAGAGCTGAAATCAAATTCTGATTGGTTTGAAAGTATAACCAAAATCAAACATCCCAAGTATATTTAATCGTATTTAGGAAGGAACTGAACATTTTGATGGAATATTTGGAAACATTTCTTTCAAATATTCCCTTATACCCAGATGCAGTATTTTTTGATGTAACGGCCTCAAGCTAACTGTTCAATAATAACTGAAGAGTGAATGCTTAAACTCCTTTTTATTTTCTCAAATCGACAAAATAAAAATTGGAGCCATTAGGGTCATTAAAACTATTGATTGGTGAAATGTTTTCAATTATTTTTAAAAACTAAGCGAAAAAAATAAAATCTTTTTATTTTTGTATTAATTAATTATTCTTACGTTTATTATTTATAATATGTTTTTTAAAAAAACATACAGTTGCCGATAAAAGTCTACATACGAAAACTTTTTTTGCCATTTTATAAAAATATAAAAATAATGACACAGTTTATTTTTAAATCTATTTTATTAATCCTACACTAAAAAAAAAAAACAAACTTGGATTTTTTTACTTTAAAATACTTTAACTAAAAAAAATTTAAAAACACTGACAAAAATGTACATACGACCAACAGCACTGTTTTTGTTGTTGACTACTAAACGACAAGTACCGTTATTTATTTATTTTTTTGGTACCAAAGCATTGTACAAAGTAGTATGCAGTCGAAGTTTAAACAGTTTCAATACATTTTTAATTTCAATAATGGCTTCTCGCAAAGAAATTTCAATTAATATCCGAAAAGATAGAAACGAAGGAAAATCTTTTGGTGGTGTAGCAAAGCTATTAAACTTAAGTAAATCTACAATTCAAACCATATTTAGTAACTTTAATAGAACTGGCACAGTTGAAAAAGCTCAATCGAAGAGAAATAAGCTTCATCTTAAAAGAAGTTAAGAAAAATCCAAAAGTTAATGCCACAACATTGGCCCAAGACCTCGCAACAAGATCGGAAACTATTGTGCATCCACGCACTATCCAACGAGCCTTGAATAAAAAAGGTTACCACAGCAGAACTCCTAGTAAAAAACAAAACCTTTATAAGCGATAAAAATCGAAAACTTCGTTTGTAATTCGCCCAAAAGCATATTGAAAAGGACAGGAACTTCTGGAAATGAGTTTTGTTCATTGATGAATCGAAGTACAACATTATTTGGAAGTGATGGGAGAAAACAAGTGTGGCGCAAGTGGAGCAGGAAAATTAGTGTTTATTGAGGGTAACATGGATAGCTTTCAGTACAAATCCCTTTTAGAACAAAATTTGAAACCATCTGTTGATACTTTAAGTCTTGGGCAGAGTTGGATTTTTCAACAAGATAACGATCCCAAGCACACGGCTCTGATTGTGAAAGATTGGCTTCTATACCTTGCTCCTCGACAACTGTACACACCGACAAAAAGCCCGGACTTGAATGTTATTGAGCACTTGTGGGAGATTTTACAGCGAAAAATCCGAAAACATAATATTAGCTTAAAGAGAAGAATGGCAATCCCGTGGTGGCCCCACAAAATATTGATTTACTTAAAAACTTAAGACTTGAAGACCATTTTTATGTTAGTTTACATATGTTACGTAGACTTTTGTTAATCATTTTTTTGTATTTTTTATACCTAAATAAAATTAAAAAACCTTTTAAACAAAACTGTATCATTACATTTGCTTAAATTGGTTTCCAATTCACCATGATGGGGAAATAGTGGTCGTACGTAGACTTTTGTCGGCCACATTTTACGAAACACAAAAATTATTTAATTCATTTTTCGACTTGTTTAATTATGCACGTTTAAAAAAAAAATCTTTTTTTAGTATTTAGTCCATAATTCTTTACTTTTATTATTTGTAAGCAACGCTTAGGCATACTTTCCACCAAATCATGAAGAACTTATCCTGGAATATGACTCCATTTCAACTCTATTTGTTGCCAAAGCTCATGAATATTCGAGGGGTGATTTTTGTGCTGCCTAAACTGTCATTTCACAACTGACCATACATTTTCAACTGGGATCTCAGTCCTGCTGAAAAGTTATTTCACACTCATTGTAGCCCATTGATGTAGTAAAAGGTGGTAAATTTGTCTTCAAAATATCCAAATAATTTTCTTTTTTCATGATGCCATCGATTTTTACTAAAGATCCGACAGAGTTCCACGAGAAACAGTCCTAGCCCATCAACGATCCTCCTCCAAGTTAAACGGGCTTCTGAGCTTGATGTTGTTGAAGTCCTTCTCCAGGAAGTGACCAATAAAAAAGCTCTACCATCGGTTCCTATTCTATTGACCTTCGTCCCGTTTGCGCTTTTTAGAAATAGATAGCTTGGCCTTAGTATTTTTCACTAAAAGCAGAGGCTTCTTTGGTTTCTCTTTAGCGGTTAATCCAATTCTTTTGAGTGCCCAGCGTGCAGTCCATTTACTAACTGACTTTTCTATGTTTTTAATTGCCCGCTTAGGTGTTTTAGGTCCACAACTTCTCAACTCCCTTTTCATTTTTCTAGCATCCAAGTCAGTAAGTAGGCGTTTCCGTCCTTTTTTTATTGATGGTACATCGATATTTTTACTTTTTCTTAATGTGAAGGACAGAAGTTTTCGAAAATTGTAATAGTTTTGATTTTTGCGCGATGATTGAATTTGTTTTTCGTCTGAAACTTGATCCGTTTTTTTTTCCGCTTATAGAAGTCTTGAAAACTCAGTCACATAACTTTCCTTTTTTCGTCTAGTTGGGAGTTTGCGTTAACCGACTTTTTGTTTAATTTTTTCCACAGAATCTAAAAAATTTGATGCACATCTTAAAAATTCTCGTCCTTAAGCTGCTACTAGTGGGGTTAGGCCGTATTCTAAACGTCGGTTTAAAATTGTCTTTGTACCTATTTACCTGAATCAAAAACAAACTTCTTTTCCTAACATCTTAAGGGAGTAGTTAGCATCAACTCCATATTTGGAGAAACAAAATTAAAAAGTCTGTCTTCAGTTCAAGCGGATTGTGCAAGTTAAAACTTTGCCCTCCAACTCACTTTTAGCCAAAGATTTCCCATCACTTTTATAGCGACACCAATAAAAGATACAAAATATGAAGTAAATATTCGATCAAAACTATTCAAACTTTATTTAAAATAATTTTTAGTTACAAACTTATAACTACTCCAACTTTCCAGCATTCGAAAAACATTCCCATCCTCTTTCATCGAGCATCAAAAACGACCACTGAAAATAAGAAACACCATTATTAAAGGTACTTTCAAGTTCAAGACAAAACCGAATAATTTATCTTAGACTTACATCGTTTTGTACGTTTTTTGTACATAATTCTGTAACCACATTCACGGCAACGAATAGGATCTCTAGGACGCATTTCGTTCTCATGATGGCATTCTAGAAATTTTCAAAACAAAAATGAATTAATCTTGAAAACAAGCGTGTGCTTCATGTTTTCACATTGAACGTAGTTAATTACCTCCACAAATGTAAGTCATGGCTGTTTTTAAAACAGTGTCTTTGGAGCTTGTTTCAGACATTTTAATAATTATTTTATTTTTTAAGTTTTTTCTATGCGGGAAACTTTAATTATTTCAATTCAAACAAACAACCAAAATTTCGAACCGCTTTTAAGAAAACACACTTTTTTAATTTTGTGAAATGACAGCACAGGGACGGCAATGACGGAATACGGATGGGCCGGAAAGTTTGTTCGATTTTATATTTGAGTGATGTAATTAAGGTCGAGATAAAGCAGCATTCACATGAGCGCGACCAACGAACGACGAATGACTTACAAAATGTGAGTTTATATACGTTTGAAGACATATTTCCACACAAATTCTTAACAAAACGATAGAAATATAGTTTCTATTTGATTAATAATGCCTACTTCGATATCATATTTTAATAAATTTAAGAAAACAAATTTATTCGTCGCGAAAAAAATTGAAGTAGATACAAACTGTCAAACTTTATTCGCGTTCCACATTATCCACACTCGCAACGAATAAAATAATCGCGCGTACTTAACCTAAAAAATTCATTCTTGTTTTGGTTTTGGTGATCAAAGTCAAACTTTATTCGCGAAGAATTAAAAACTCTCATGTGAAAGAAATGTCAAAATCGACGAATATTCGTTCATTCGTTGGTCGTGCTCATGTGAATAATGCTTAATGGTGAATGAAATTTTTTTAAGGCTAACCTTGCACTACAGAATTTTTTTGAAAGAGGAAAATTTCGGGAGAATTTATGAAAATTGTGAGTACACATTGAAACAAAACTGCAACTTTTAAAGTTACCATCAATTACTTCAAAGTTCTTTGTAACGCATTGTAAAAAATATTGTATTAATGCTTCAGGCACCAACTAGAGCTTTTATTTAAACCAATCAATGTTTCCTTTTGGTTAGAAATACAAAATATGTACTCGTTGATTATTATTTTTTGACTAAACTGTCAATTCCACTGATTTATGTTTCAAGTATATACAATTTTAATAACATTTTCCTGTCAGAAAATAATTAGCCGAATTTCAGAGAAATTTGTTCAAGGACTAGTTAAAAATTTTAATGATTGGTTTCAATGATGAAAACCAGCTTAGACCTCAACCTTATAGGCTTTTCGCACCAAAACCGCGTTTTCGGCAAAATGTTTTCGAAAACCCGAAAATCGTTAAGACCAAACATTTACACGTTTTCATTTGACATTTAAATTTGTTTAAATCCGGCTGTCAAATTTTGTATTGATAAACAAATTTGTGAATAAAAAGTTTGTGAAAATAAAATTAATTCCAACCAATTCAAATTAGACAAAGGTTATAGCTTGTTATAACAATTCAATTAATAAGTAGCTATGCATGTATATAAATATTTAATGCAGGTACGTACCAGCTCTTTTTGGGAATGTGAAATGTTAGTAAACGATGATGAGTATTTTAAACAACATTTCATACTGCGCCGCAGAGCTTTGGATATATTCTGCAATGAACTTAAGGATCATGAACTTATCAAGTTGATTTTCAGGAAGACAAAGTGAAGGGATTTGATAAAAATCCAAGGAATAAATAATGAAAGGAAACGCTTTTACTTTTAATTACAAAATACTTTTAATTGAATATAAAATAAAGCGAGAAGCGCCAAAAAGAGAATGAAACAATTCAAAATGTAAGAATACTAAAAGGTGTGTTTCGATAAAAAAGATACAAGGTATGTTCAGATAATAGATACAGAACTGAATCTTAAGGTTGATTTGCAGTTCATAATTTCAATACAAAGATCTATACGAGCTAAAAAAGAACGAATGGGAATCTGGCATTGAGTGGTTTAACAAATGTTTCGATACGAACATAAAACGAAAATACACAGTAAAAATGTGCTATAACCTTGAAGTGCAAACATTCTCCTTATGATTTGTCTTTGCCGTCGACAACTTTAAGTCGATCATCCTTTTCTGTGCTGTGACAGAGCTGCATATCAGTGCCGACAAGGCCGTAACACTAGCTCGTCTCGAAGAAGAGTTTCAACTGAAGTTCTGGGGTCGGGTGTAATGGGCTCGCGACATGAACCAATAAGAACTACAAGCTCGCTTGGCTGCTGCTATCCTTTTTGTTCACTTCAACCGGTCAGAAAAATTCACTAAGGCCAAATGTGCCTTCAGAAACGCCATATGTTGTGGCCGTCCGAGCAACTTATAAGCGGGGAAAAGAAGATTCTTAACGATTTAGTGTAGGGCCTTATGGCCAGAGCAGAAAAGGTCAATTCCTAGTTCCAGATTCGTACCAAACTCAATCTCATCCTGAGCTATCACTGAAGCAGTAGTGACGGGCTGCAATTTCTCCATGGTTTCTTCTGATGATCTTCTTGATGTTAGCATCGCTGTCCATCAAGGAGCGATAGCCGACTGGAACAACGATTCCCACATTGTGGAATATTTTGACGCAAATTTTCCTATCCCGCTTCTACCAGAGATTTTCTTTCATACTTATTCTCCCTTTTTCATTCCTCCCAAATCTTGTGATTGAACATAGTGACCGCAGTCTTTCTCCAGGTAGTAAGCAAAAGCATCGAACATATTTTTGGCGATGAGTTCGAAGACGTATCCCTTGGAAACGTCATTACGAACTATGAACAAGTCATTACGAACTATGAACAAGTTTCGGGAGGTTTTATATAAAACTTGTGGTTTACCAAAAATGTATGGGAAAACTTGAGTTTTCGATGTATGTTTTCGTTTGTTTGGGGTGAAAAACATATTACACATCCTAAATAACTTTTTTGTCAGACACTTTATAAACTGGACATAAACGATCGAGCCAATTGGCCCAGAGCCATTTGAATCCGGTGCAAATTTGGTATTTGATGATAATTCCATGTAATAAAAGTTAGCAACTGGCTCACCCCTAGTACCCGTGGCATGTTGGTTAGTGCGTTGGACTGTCATGCGAGGGGTCTTGGGTTCGATCCTTGCCTATGCCACCTAAAGTTTTTCACGGGTACTGCCTCTTGCGAGGAATTGACAAATTCTCCAAGAGTAATTCTTGTCATGAAAAGTGCTTTCTCAAATTTGCCGTTCGGATTGAGTTTTAAACTGTAGGTCCCTTCCATCCCTGACAACAGTGCTCGCACACAGGAATGGTTGAGAGTTGCAAGTCACTAGGCCCTAGTTCTCAAACGGACTGTTGCGCCACCCAATTTATTTATTTAACTGACCCACCCAAAGAAAAGAGACGAAAAGACACATTAGGGACTCGGTTTCTTAAATTTTTGTATGAGGTGGTGCTATAGTTAGATAGTTTTTATATGGTGAGATATGATTGTGTAAACAGAGGGAACTACTTGATTCGTTGATTACCAATACACCACAGAGCAGAACCTTGGCTCTTTACCTCGGACTCGTTGATTTTTGCCTTGCCGAAAATCCAAATGAGTCAACAAAGCCAAACCTTTACCTTAATACTAAACACAAGTGAAGTGAAGTAAGAAATATGATTTTGACATATGAACAAATTGTCCTACAGCGTGAACAATGAATAACTTCTACTTCATGTAAAAATCTCTGTCCCTTTCTCAACAGAGACATTATAACAAGGCCATATGTTATAGACGTCAAAACAAAATAAGTTGCTTGAACTGATGCGTATGAAAGCACCTACAGAATAATATATGATAAGTAGTAACAATCAAATATTATTTTATTGCCGAACCCTAACAAACCTTAAATGTGGACAGTGCCTTAAAAATGAAGTTTGAGTAACAATTGATATGTCAGTTTTTGACGTCTGAAATGTAAATAAAAATAAACATTTTCGAAAACGTTTGATTCTGCTGATATCTTTATTTTTTTTTTTTAAATTTATTTAAGAATAAAAACAACTTTTAAAATAATGTCACGCAACAATAGCATGCATCCGAGGAATGTGTTCATCACAGCACCAGATTACACTGATTTGGCTATAAAATATTCAAACTTTCGTAGAGTTTGTAAGCTTGTAAGTTGATTAGTTGTACCAAGAACTTAACTTCAGAATGTTTATTGAAAATCTGCACTCTTAGGCCCTTAATGGTAAAGTTATCATCGACCTGAAAAGTGAAAAGACTCTTCAAGCCTTGACAGCCACATTGCTTCAACATTATTTTGATTTGAAAGTGGAATTCGCTCCAAATAGCCTGATTCCCACCTTACCTCTACGTTTAAATTATATTCTTTGGATTGAAGATATTCTAGCAGCTCTGGACGTGACCAACATTCATGGAATCGACATTGGTAAGTGCTCTGCTTTACATTTGGGACAATGTGATAACCTAATGTGTTAACCTTGTAGGTTGTGGTTCATCATGCATATACGCCCTCCTGGCAGCAAAAAAGAACAGATGGAAGATGAGTGCTGTCGAAGCAAATGCCACAAACATTCAATTTGCAACTGAAAATGTAAAATCAAATAATTTAGAACAATTGATACAGATTTTCCCTCAAGTCGAAAAAAATGTGATATTAAGTGATTTTCTCACTGCTAAACCAGATGAAGTATTCGACTTCTGTTTGTGTAATCCTCCATTTTTTGACAGCAATGAAAGAAATACTAAACTAGATCGAAACCCTGACAAACGCAAAGAACCAAAAAACTGCCAAACTGGAAAACCAGATGAACTTTACTGCGAAGGAGGGGAAGTGGCTTTTGTAAAAAGAATAGTGGAAGAAAGCCAAAAGTTCTCAAATCAAGTGAGAGTCTTCAGCACAATGTTGGGTCACAAAAGTAGTGTTCCAATAATTTCGGAGTTTTTAAAAAGTTATAATATTTTGAATTTTATTACAACTGAATTTTGTCAAGGCAACACCACCAGATGGGGTGTAGCGTGGTCTTTGGAGGCGAACAATGATCTTTCAAAAGTGAAGAGCTGATAACTTGTTTGTGTTTGAAAAATTAAAAAATAAGATTTTTATTTTTAGCTATAAATGTTGTTCTTGTTATTATTGCATTTTTAAAGTTAGACAATGCCCACTTAGGTCATGATTGTATTGTATAGGTAAGTATAAATAAATTTATTATCAAAGTACAAATTTCAACTGAACACAAAACTTGGAGGGTTCTACTGGGGCAAACATATAATTCATGTTTTGGAAATTTTTCTTAGTTCCAACTTTTAGAAGTAAAGTTATATGAAAACAATTTCTAACTATTTCAGAAAGTTTATTTAAATACAAATTAATTGTTGCTTTTCCAAATAAATTTTCCTCTGTAGCTTACTATTCTAGTAAAAAATGGTTATATTGTGAATATTTTTAACAACCTCTTTCTTTTCCTGACTATATAGTTGACAAATATTATTTTAAAAAATTGACCAATTGTCATGGTTACGAATTGTTGGAATTTTGATAAAATTATAGCTAAATCAATAGCTTTAGGTAATATATGCTTATTGAAATGCAACAACAAATGTTAAAATATATTTCACCGTAACAAAAATAAATAATCCTGATCTATCTAACAATTTAAAAAAATAAAATACAAAGTATTAATTTAAGATATTTTTATAGACAATGTTATACCTAAGTTTTCCCGTCGGGTGCAAATATGTGCAAATTCCGGGCATTAAATACACGTGAACAGGCTACATAAAGTTGACCAGGAGAGAAGCATGGGTTTTCTAAATGCACTCCTGCTACCTGTAATGTGTGTCCTTTTGCCTTGTTTATAGTAAAAGCAAAGCTAAGTTTGACGGGAAACTGAACCCTTTTAAATTGGAATGGAAGGTCAGTGGGAATAATTGGTATCCGAGGTATTATAACACTCACCCATATTTTGAGATTCGTTTTCGATCGAAAGTTATTCGAATTCGAGAAGATTTTATTTTAAGATTCGAACGATTCGAAAGTTTGCTGATTCAATCGAAAGAAAAAAAACTAAGTAAATTTTGACTTTCGAGTGATTCGAACCAAATGTCATTTTTGTGTCGTTCAGATATTTTCTGGTGAATAGCTGAAGAAAGATGTAAGTTTTAACAATTTTTATACTATAATTAAACGAAATTGGTTATATTGACGAGTTTTTTTTTGTTATTTCATAAAGGGCACAGTCACATTAAAATTGGACAAATAGGGAACAAAAAGAAATCCTGATAAGGTTGATGGAGGAGAATCCGGAGGTAGTGAAGGGTTTTTTCTGTAAACCGTATAGATGTTGACCGGTTTTGGAGAGATGCTGCCGTGAAGCTCAATAGCCATGGGCCTCCATCTCCAACGTTTTTTGTGAAGGTAGCACACGTAACAAATGTAGGGTAGTTAATGAAACAAATCAAAAGTGTAGTTTATTCAATTAACTACACGTAGTTTACCGAGTAGATTACCTGACGTAATCTACTCTGTCATCTCTACTTATAATGGTCGCATTCGAAAAGCTAGTGGCTACGTAGTCGAAATTCAACTAGATTTGTGAATGCAAAACTTCACTACAAAGCTAGTCAATCCTGAGCTGTCATATTAATGACAGATGCAAAAGTAAACAAACGCAAAATCGGAAACATTTGAGAAAGTTTTAAGAATTTTAAACAAATAACAACAATATTTTTAAATTAAATAAAAACAAATACAAAAAATTAGATAAAATGAGCGATTCGGAAGAAGATGAAGTCATAGGTATGTAAAATAGTTTAATTGTGGTCAATTTAAGACACTTCATATATTTGCCAAATAGCTAGAGCTGTGATTGTCGTAAACGATCTCCTCGCAGTGGGTTCCTTATCTGACCAACTTCAAGAAAACATTAAAGAAGATCGCGTAAGGAATACGAACTATTATGAAGTAGTAATTCCAGATTACAGTTTAGAAGAATTCCGGTGCCATTTTCGAATGAGTCGAAGTTGTTTTTCGGTAATTTTTTTTTGTTTATATAAGTATGTTATTAATTAGTTCTTTAAAGGATCTTATGACAAAGATTGGAAATCTCAAGTGTGTTCATCAGTTGGAAAAAAAACTTTTGTATACTATTTGGACTTTAAGCAAACAAGAGAGTTTTTTGTCATCTGGCGATCGTTTCAATTTAGCACCAAGTTCAGCACACAATTCATTTTGTGAGATTCTGGATTTGTTGTGTTCCCTTTTGGCTCAATACATTAAGTGGCCATCAATAAGCCAATATAATGATATATCCCGGGTATGTGTACATAAAATTTTTGACAAATTCAGTTCATCATTTTGAAATAACACATACATAAATATTCTAATGAAGGTATTTCGAGAAAAATCAGGAGGTTATATTCCCGGGATCGTTGGTGCGATAGATGGGTGTCACATTCAAATAAAACAGCCGGTCAAGAACCCTATAGACTACTGCGCCTGATTTTTGGGTTTCTTAGCTCATGTTTATGCCTGCTACATTCTTCTAAAAACAGAAGAACGGTGCGGTGCTCCCAAGAAGATTCTAAAAAATTAAATCTTTATGAATAGGGTATTCTTTTTTTTAAATAAGAGACAATTTAATTTTACCTTTCTCTATATTGCCTGTGTTTTCTTGTGCATAATCAAGATTTGTTGGAGTAGACACTGAATCTGTAATAATATTGTTAGATATATTTTTTAGCTTACTACATTGAAATAATTTAAGATTTTTCAAAATAACTCAAATTTACCTTCCTCCGTATGTTCTGCATTTTGTGCACTCAAATTTTGTTCCATGAATGCTGCGGCATACACTGGATCTGAAACAAAATTGTTAAGTGAATTGTTTTGTTTATTGCACTTAAAAAACATTACCTGTTAAGATTTTATTGCAAATTTCTTCATCTGCCTCTATTTCGTAATTTATTTCTAAATACTGCACAATAAGTTTCATTTTGAAATGTTTGTATCTTTTTTAAATTTTTTCAACAGCTGATTGTGAAACGTCAAAATCAGTGCCAACTAACTTTTTACAAGGAAAGACGGTCATTGCTTTTATATTCGATTTGTCTGCAATCTTTGAAAGGTACCATTTTAAGACCCAGACTAGCTTTATTAAAATTCAAAAATTCTTCTTTCTTAAGCTGTGCAATCTTAAGCTTAATTTTGCTGTAGTTAATTCCGTTCAGAAACCTTATCAAAGAAACGGGGCTGTAAACTTCCAAGTCCTTTAAGTATTTTTCGATTCCACTGTGCACAGCAGCCACTTTTTGCACTTGCGATTGACCTGGTTTAGAATACTTGTGTTTAATTTTCTCAATACTGGAATTACATTGATGTTCAAATGGTAGACATGTGCATTCAAGAGGACACAATCGTCCACAGGTTTTTCTCAAAACCCAAAACTACAAAGACGAAAGTGGAAACATCATAGTGGAACCGCAGTCAATGCTGAGGATATAGAAGGACCACTTCTGCAGACTGTATAACGGCGACGACGAACCGAATTCCGCTATCAGGCAGGATGTTCCATTTAACATAGGCGACAAAAGCCAACAATCCCGTCCTCCCGACTTAGACGAAGTAAAGATTTCCATATCTAAGCTCAAGTCTAATAAAGCCGTTGGAGCGGATGGCTTGAATGCCAAGCTCTATAAAGCAGCTGGAGATAAGTTGGTTAGGAGCATACACCAACTTATCTGTAAGATATGGTTGAAAGAAAGCATGCCCGATGAATAGAACCTCAGTATTGTTTATCCGATCCTGAAAAAAGGAGACCCTCTAAACTGCATCAACTATAGAGGAATCAGTCTACTTAACATCGCCTATTAAATCTTCTCTGCCGTAATATGTGAACGTCTAAAGCCCATCGTCAACAAAATGATATGTCCTTATCAGTGTGATTTTAGACCAGGAACCACAGTTCATCAAATATTCACATTACGGCAGATCCTGGAAAAAACAAAAGAACTCGTCCGTTTGTGCAGGATGACCATGGAGAATTCACGCTTTCGATGTCATGTGATTTTTTAACATCGTGCTTGAAAGAATAGTGCAGAGTTCACACGTCAACTCAACACTAGAGGCACTATCTTTCAAAAGTCTGTCCAATTACTAGATGCTGATGACATGACATAACTCAGCGTGATGTCAAGGGGGGGTTTTGTGATTATTGAGGCAGAGGCGGCAAAAATGGATTTAACGGTAAATGAGGGCAAAATAAAGTTCATGGCTGTCGTCAAAAAAGGACATACAACACCGACGTCTTGATCAAAACGTCACCATCGACAGACATAACTTATAGATAGTCAAGGACTTCGTCTACCTAGGCTCCGCTGTAAACGCAGAAAACAACACCAGCGCTGAGTTCAAACGCAGAATAATTCTTGCTAACCGCTGTTTCTTTGGACTAAGAAAGCAATTGAGTGGTAAATTCTTCTCTCGAGGGACCAAAGTGTTGCTATACGGTGCAGAAGCATGGACCATGACAAAAGCGGATGAAAGCACCTTGGGTCGCTTCGAGAGCAAAGTTCTTCGTGTGATCTACGGTCCCGTATGCATCGAAGGGGAGTGGAGCAGAAGATGCAACGACGAGCTGTACGGGCTGTACAGCGACGTAGACTTAGCCAGAAGGGTAAAAGTTCAACGACTAAGATGGCAGTTAGCTGTTCAGTAAAATGAAATTTCATAATTAAAAATTATTAAAATGAATTAATAATTTAAATAAAACTTTAAATGCATTGTTTCTTTTTGAAAAAAAAAATATTTGAATACAGGATTTATCTTATTACATCAATCTTTTGCTAGAAATAAATCTGTAATATATTAAAAAACTACAATCAAAAATGTTATTGATAGCTACAACCAGCCCCATAGCTATAAACGATCTGTCAAAAAAGTTCCAACGTTTGTTTTAAATGATATAATTGGCGTCTTAAAAGTAATTCTTTTAAAAATTTTGGTACGCGTTTTTGTGTCGTAGTCATTACCCGTGTTTTGTTGGGATCTATCCATAGTAAAGTAGGATCTTACACGAATAACAAAAACAATATCCATAGTGAGAATAACACCGATAAAAGTTAAGTTTTTGACATTTATACGAGCCTCGAATGGATGTTATGTGATTTCGTTCTCAAATGTTGGTACGATTGATATTGCATTTGTATCTCGATGGCTCTGTTCGTTGAGTAGTTCTGCATTTCGAATCATGTGTGTTTTCCAAAAAAAACGAATCTATTACTGTTGATATTATTTAGTTTTGTTAGTGAAAATGGACTAACTAGGCTTATTTTGCAAGAAAAAACAATAGAAAAGATATTTATGTTTTTCTATGTTTCCAAAAAAGGTTTATCTCAGTTTAGAATAGATAAATCTAGACTCGATTCAGGTATATAAGGAATTAACGCGAGCTTCAAGCTCGCTTCAACACCACATGTTAATGTAGTAGTCTACAAACAAACCCCCTTTTTGACAGATCTTCTTTCAGTTGTACCAATTTTTAAATACACAAATCTGGCCACTGCGGATCGTTTTGTTGGGAATTTCTCACTTTACTATATATGAAATGCGAACAAAACGCACGTATTATTCTATTTTATCTACAATTTCTACATTTTTGATTCGATTCCTCGATCTCCTCTTGTAACCTGAGTATGAGTGATCCTATTTCGATCCGATCCAGGTATATACGGCGCTAAATGCTGATTCAATTCCGATTCAATTCTCCTGGGTAAACTGGGTAGTTATGTTTGTATTCTTGAATCGAAGAATTGTTTAATCGAGTTTACAGCCAGATTGTAAATTCAAATCCATTTAAATTTGATCTTTCCATTCAGTGCCGCCATATACCTGGATCGAAATCTCGATTCGTATTCGATTCCTGAATCAACTCTAGTAAACGGGGTAAATGAGTTTGGGAACGATGTAATAACGTCACATGAGCTTTGTTCAATCTCGTGCTGGATGAACTATCCCGAATAGCAATTAATAAATCCTTTGAAATTTGGTGGCAAAAAACTTTTCCATCATCTTAATCTGCTTCAAATATAATTTAATTTAATATCTTTTTTTCTACAAAAAATATTAACATTTTAAATAAATTTTTAATTTTCTAATATGACAAAGAACGCTTTTACGTTATATTTTAATAAAATTAAGCAGTAAATACAAAAATTACCTTTATAAAGTTCAGCTTTTAATTGAATCAACAAATATGATCAGCTGATATTTTGACATAAAAAGACTTGACTTGAATGTTAAGCACAATTTTCTTGAGTAACTTTTTAATAAAGCTGTATTAGGGGCCAGTTATAGCTATCGTTAAAATCGACCCGGAAACATTTTTGAATCGATATTTGACGGTAATTCCCTTTGATTATAAATGAAAATTATATACTTTTCAATCGGAAATAACCCAAAGAATTTTTTTGAGAAAAAAAGTTAAATTATTTTTCTATAAAAATTTATTTTTTTATTTTCCAATCGGAAATTCATTTTCCTAAACAGCTGATACTTTTATGTTTAAAAGTAAAACAAATCGTTCCACTGATTTGTGGTCCAATTTCACACAATTCCAATGATATATTTCTATCAATAAAATTTGTTTCTTTGGATTTCAATCAGGAAATTTTTTTCAATGACAGAAATTTTTAAGGATAGCTATAAGCGACCTGTCAATAAAGTTCCAATGTTTGTTTTTAATGATGAAAACCAATGATAGCTATAATTGGCGCCTTAATTGGCTGCTGGCCAACCAGGTACTAAAACATGCCTTACGTTCAACTACCTTATGTCATGTCGTCAAAGCCTGCTCTTTGGATAGGTCAAGTCAAATCAAGTCTACTAATGTCAAAATGACAGCAGTTCATGTTTTGTTTTAATTCAACCGAAAGCTTAACTTTATTACATTTTGTTTTATTTATTTTCTGCATAATTCCATTTAATGTTTTGTGAAGAAGGGTTCTATGAAAAATTGAAAAAGAAATTAGAAATATTTCTTAACAATACGAAAAACAAATCTGGATGGATTTGTAGCTTGCCTGAGGAGTGGTTTGTAGACTTTTATGTATTTAGTAGTTTTTGTTCAATGAACTAGAGGTAGAGGTTAGTGAAGTGAAGTTCCGCGTTTAAAATGTATGACACTTAAAGTAGCTAACTTCTTGACTTTGTCGAAATACAAAGGAATACAATTGACTGCAAATAAATAAAGTACTTAATGTTGTCTGCTAATTATCAAGTAACATATTGACATAAGTAAACTTGTCTTGATAGTAAGGAAGATTTTTCTTGACTAACTTTCCAGTCAACTTTCCCTAATATGAAGTCAATTTTTTTTTAAGCTGGCCAATAAGATACTACAATCTTGCCTAATGTCGTTTGAACATTTCCAATAATCAAAAATTGTAAGCAATAGTTATAAAAAGAACAGGGTTTTGGTCGCCTGTACTTACCTTGAGAATTTTTGTTGTTCGCTATTTTTTTCAATTTTTTTTAAAGTAAAGAAAACACAGAAAACAATTTGGTTTTTATTTGGTTTTATTTCTTACTATCTTTAACATAAGTACCATTTCCGACATAAAATTTGCCATTTACATAACAAAATCGTCTAAGGTTCACATTGCTACTATTTTTCCATTTTTTGGTTTGTCAAGTTTTGGGTTTTTATTTTAAATTTTTTGTTTTATGTGATCTTTTTGTTTTTTGTGTTTAACTTTGTTTTTGAATCTGAATTATTCTGCTGACTTTTGGTTTTAGTTTTTTCTATTTTATTTTCTTCTCTCTATTTTTATTCATTTAAGTTTTTTAACAGCATTTCCTTCATGTTTTAAATTAATTTTGTTTGTTTTAAATAAAATAATTTAACAATTTTTAGGTATCTCTGTCTGTTCTTTAATTAATAAGTGTTTTCTTTTCAATTTCCTGTATGTGTTTTTGTTGTTTAAGTGTAAAGTGTAGATTAAAAGCTTTTCATTTTTTGTTTTAAATTTAATTTTTACTTAATGCATGAGTGTTTATAGTTTTAAGTTTTATTTATGTTTTATATAATAATATATTTTGTATTTATTTGCGTTCTTTAATCGGTGATTGATACTTACTAACCATTTTAAAATATATAATATAATTATGTAGATTTTTGTTTGTTGTTGTTGTTTAATTAGTAAAAATTAAAAACTAGAATCATAATAATAATTAATAATAACAATATTATTTGGCAAAAATGTTTTGTTTTATTTTGGTATGCATACCTTTTTTCGATATAACCTTTTATTGCCTTAGGTAGATAAAGTTTTAAATACTTTAAATTGTTGGTTTTCATTTAGAGCAAGTGCAAAACTGTAAATTTTATAATATTTTTTGAATGTCATATTTTTTTGTTTTCTAATAAATTTTGGTTTTATTTTTTTAAAAGGCGTGTGATTTTTTTGACAGGTGTTAAAAACAGGTAAAAATGTTTCATAAGTTTTAATATTTTGTTTTCACAATACGCATACATTGGTTTATGACAATCTTAAGGTTTGTTGTGGGAGAGGCTTTATTTTAAGTTTTTTAGCAAAATTTTTCAAATATTGACAATTGACATGAAATGGCATTTTCAAAGGAATAAAATTGGTGTTTTATTATTGTTTGTTGCCCTTTTAATGTTTCAAATCTTTACGACGACGATGGCGGCGGTGTTGGCGGTGGCTGCGCTTCACTCATACAACATTGTTTTTATTTAAATAATGTTTTTTAATAATTTTGTTTGTTTAAATAGGAGAATGTTTTTGTATTTTTGAAGCAGCCATTAAAGTGCTCGCATTTCAAATGTCAAAAATTCCCTATTTTTATGTTGTTGTTTTTTGAGAAAATACTCGTATGTGTTTTTGTTTGTGCTTTTTTGATTGTTGTAATATATTTATATTTTTATT
This sequence comes from Eupeodes corollae, assembly GCF_945859685.1. NCBI lineage: Eukaryota > Metazoa > Arthropoda > Insecta > Diptera > Syrphidae > Eupeodes > Eupeodes corollae. Next base: position 252,644,319 of record NC_079147.1, read on the forward strand.
TTTGGTTAAAATTAGAAACAAGTTTAAAAGACAGAAAACAAAAGTGAAGGATTCAAATAGATATACTTTGGTATACTATAAAATATTTTTTTTTAAATTTTGTTTGTTATATTTTAAGCTCAATTGCTGGTTGGTATAGATCTTGGTTTGTAGTTCTTTTGTTTTGTTTTAATATTTTATAGGATTATATTTAATTTTTTTTTTTATTTTATACTAAATATTTTTGTTTTTTTTGTTTGTTTGCAAAATATTTGCTTTGCTCTTGCTACAAAAGCCAAAAATGTGATTTTTTCTTACAATTTATATAATGTTTTATTTTTTTTTCATAATGTATAATGGTTTTACATTTTGTTGTTAGATTTGTTTTTGTTTTTATTTATTTAAAAATTTTACCACACATATTTTTATATAATGTGGGTATTTTTTTTAATTTTAGGATTTTTGTTGTTGTTATAATTAAGAATTTTAGGCAGAGAATGGACTTGTCTTCAATATTATTTTGTTTTTATTTAAATTTTTCAATAAAATATTTTCTTACTTTATATACTTTTTTTTTAAAATTTTGTTTTAATGAATTTGAATGTTTTATTATTTTTTTTTTTAATTTAAATTCTGATTTTTATTTGACAAAGTTTGTTGACAAAAAAACATATTTTGTTGTTGTTTTTGTTGTTAAATTAAGCTGGTATATCTTTGCGACTTTTGTGTCCTCGGAATGAGGCTTGAATTTTTGTAGCTGCTTTATTAAGCTCTGGATCTGATAAATCAATATCCAATTCTTCAGCGACTTTCTTAGTTATCTCTTGGATGTCAATATCCTCGGGCTCCTTGGTGCCAACTAATTTACGTGATAAATGTCCACGGAATGTTGCTTGAATTTTCAAAGCTGCATTGCAAAGGTCTGGAATTAAAAGATAAAAACAGCATTTATTAGTTTTTATAAAGAATTCATTTTTAAAATTTCTTGAATAAATTTTATTAGAAGATAATTATTGTGTTATGGGGTTTTCCATAGGTGAACTCAGATTTACGTCAAAAAATTATTTTTTTTCGTGGGGCATTGTCAAATTTTAAATTACACTTTTTCTTAATAATTGTATAAGAATAAGTGAAAAGAAGGCTAAATCTTCCGAAAAATCGAGATCAGCAGATTTGATCTTATATAAAAGTAAATCAATTTATTTTGTCCCATGGAATGCAAAAACAAGTAAAATTTATGTTTTTGACATATCTAGATCAAAAATAAATTCATTTATATATCATCCATGGAAAAACCTATTTCATTCTATCTAAAAGTCAGTCATAAAGGCTTTTAAAACAAGTTGTTTATTTTATCGCTATTGGGGCGGCTGTCAATTTGTGACATTTGATAAGTCATTTTGCAATGTCAGTTTGTGTCTTTGCTGATTGTGTGCTTAAAATTCATCAAAATTGTCCGAGTTTTTTTTCGAAAAATCATCTTCTGTGAATCGATCCATTTTACCTGGGATTACGTTTATAAACAGAAATGTCACATTTAGTGCCCAGGAAATTTAAGAATGACTGTTAATAAAAGTTCTCTTTACTCAAAGTGTCACTGTTTGGTGAAGTGTTTGGACTTGGCAGTGTGATTGGTCCTTTTAAGGTGAAGCGATAGCGGCATTTTGCTGTCACATTTTTTTCAGCTGGAATGTTTGTTCTAACAAAATGGCAGGCAATAATTATGCGCCACCTAAGCATCGGAACAATCGTAATTTTGCAAGAAAAGTTTCCTGTGATTTCTTATCTCGCAAAGAGGTGATTACCTTTAGACTTCGCGATCTGATGTAATACCTTAAGACTTTTGTTGATAAAGCCAAGCAAAAAGTAAGATTTATTACAATTCAAGAACAATTCGAGAAGTTATCAAAGACATAAAGCCGCAAATGTTTACTGATTTCTTTCAAGAATACTCTTTTTTTTTAAGATATAAAAATTAAACCTCTTATTGAAAAACTTGTAGCTTAAGCTTTTTCAGTAGTGTAAAGTATCGAATTCCCATTTGATAAGGTTATCAATTTCTTAACAAATAAAGTTCCTTCCTTCAACGAAGCAAAAATCAATCATCAACAATTTATATAAACAAAACATTGAAATAACCCAAAATTATATTTATTTATTACTGACGGGGTAACATAGAATTGACCGTGTAATTTATACCAGCAGGGTGGTAGTTATTGGACCTTAATGAAGTTATGAAACACAACCAAATTCAACAAGCTATAAAGTTCCAGAACTCGTTGATATTTATGAGCGCTCATAAGATTTATGACAGAAGTCAGGAGTTTGGAATAATCTTAAGTTATGGCGGTAATTTGAAAAATGTGTTCACAATGTTTCAGAATAAACAAACTTGTGTAGAACGAAAGTTTTTTTTTGACTTATGAGCCTAGTGAACTTGAGACCACTCGATAATTATTATCCTTAGCCTTTGAGAGGGGGTTGTTATTTACTATTTGGAAATTGATATCCCGAAAAGAAGAATTTTATGAGAAATAAGAGTATGAGTAAACATTGAGTTTGTAGAAACATGTTGTTTGATTATTGATATTAATTACACAAATGTGGCAAGTTTATTTCACAACTTTAGGTAATATTGATTCATTAATTTCTTAAAAATAAAATAAATGGGGAAAACAAAAGATTCAACCTAAAAGAATTATATTTAATAGAAAGCAGGAAAGAAATTAATTTCTTATCCAAAGAACATTTTTATTACAATGTCAATGAATTATTTCCACTGACTCATTAAATATTTAGAATTGTTAGAAATTACCCGTGTTTTGTTGGAAAATCTATCCATAGTACAGTAGGGTTTTACACGAATAATCAACGAATAGAATCATATTACGGGTGGGTTTTTGACATTTATACGAGTCTCGAATGGATTTTATATTATTTCGTTCTCAAATGTTGGTACGATTGATATTGCATTTGTATCTCGATGGCTGTGTTAGTTGTTCATTTAGAATCATGTGTTTCCATTGGGGAAAAAAATCAATCTGTTACTGTTGATATGTTGATAGTTCTTAGTTTTGTTGATGAAAATGGACTAACTGTGCTTATTTTGCAAGAGAAAACAATAGAAAAGATAATTAAGTTTTCCTTTTTTTTCACCAAAAGTTTATCTTAGTTTAGATTAAATAAATCTTTTCGGTGTTTCCACCGCACAAGAAGATTTAAAAATGATTAAGTTTGTCAGCACTTTCTAAAATGGAAATGGTGTTTTGATATTTCTTATGAAGTGCAATTGAGATAGTTTGACTCGTGTTAAACAATGAAGAACTGTATAGTTCAGCACCATATAAGAATATGCTTCCTACTCCATGTGCATTTTTTTCTTTTTTTTAATTTGATTAAAACAAAACTATATTTTTTGTACACGAATATGCCAATAAATAGACCATAATGCATTATGTGTAAGAGCAAACTTCCCACTCAGGTTTTTCTTCAGAAATTTTGATTCGACTCCGATCCGCGACCGGAATCGAGTCGAATTAAGCTCATTTTAACTCGATTCAGGTATATATAGAATTAAGGCGAGCTTCAAGCTCGCTTCAACACCACATGTTAATATAGTGGTCTACGAACAAAACCCTCCTTGAAACTTGTTAAATTAACTTTTATTTTTAAAGAATCTCAATTTACAGATGTTTTCTTAACATTTCTTCTTGAAAATTGTCCATTTTATTAGTTTTTTTGAAACTAAATTTTGAAGAAATTTTAACTTTTGATTTTCACAAAACTTTCCTGTATTTTATTATTTTTTTTATTATTATTTTGACAGATCTTCTTTCAGTTGTACAAATTTTTAAATACAAGAATCTGGCTACTGCCGATGGGGTTTCATGGGAATTTCCTACTAAACTATTTATAGAATGCAAAAAAAACATGGGTATTGTTATGATGGCAAATTTTATTATCATCTTTATTAAATTCATTATAAATTCATTTTAAATTACGTACTTTGCCTTTCATTGGACTCTTTTGAGAAAAGTCATTTTAATGTCAGAACATATCCTAAAAAAATCGGTTCTTAGGTTTGCGTGTATGGTTAGGCATACACCATACACCCAAACCTTATTAGAAATTTTCTTGAATTTAAGTCTAGAAGCATTTTGCATTTTATCCATATTCTTTCAATACAGTCTTTCAAATTTTGCCAGTTTAAAGTAGCCATGAAAATACGTGGAAATGGAGGGTTCTTGCTTTCCGCCTTTTATTTTCTTTTAAAGCTATCATTGGTTTTTATCATTGAAACCAATTATTGGAATTTTCTGTAATGGGTCGTTTAAAGCTATGATTGAATTTTCCTTTTATTAAAAAAAAATGCTTTCATTGAAGTTGTATAAAATTGGATCACAAATCAGTGAAAGGATTCGTTTCGTTTTTTGACAAAATAGAATCGGCTGTTTACGATTTTTCGGTACGGAAAATTAAAAAATGCATATATATTTAGTAAAAAAATATAAGTGTACAATTATATTATTATTCTCAAAATGTTTGTTAAGTGATTTCCAATCGATCAGCATATAGTTTATATTTTTAATCTAAAAAAAACACAGTTAAATATCCATTTAAACATTTTCCAGATTGATTTCAATGAAAGCTTTAACTTGCCTATTATTGTAAGGGGCCAATTGTAGCTATTACTGGTTTTCATCATTGTAAACAAACATTGAATTTTTTTTGGCAGTTAGGGGCTAGTTAGAGCTATCATTGAAATCGATCCGGGAACATTTTTGAAGCAATATTCGACTATGTTTCCTTTCGCTGGAAATGAAAGTTATATACTGATCGATCGGAAATCACCCAAAGAATTTTTTTGAGGAAAATAAGTGTAATTGCGCATTTTTTTTTCTACATATGTATTTTTCTATTTTCCGGACGGAAGTTCATTTTGCTGATCAGCTGATACTCTTATGTTCAAACGTAATACAAATCGTTCTACTGGTTTGTGTTCCAATTTTACACAATACCAATGACAGATGTCTGTCAGTTAAAGTTTTTCGGTGGATTTCAATCATAACTGGTGTCTTATTGAAAAAAAAAATTCCTGATTGAAATCCACCAATAAAAACTTTACTGACAGAAATTTAATCAAAGGGAAACACCGTCAAATAACGATTCAAGCATTTGTCCGGACCGATTTCAATGATAGCTATAACTGGCGCCTAAGCGAGAGAACTAATGGGAGTGTGATGGATTAACTTGAGCTTGAGATCACTAGTTTAGTTAACGATTGATGAAGACAAATTGTTAATAAATCTCAACCATATCTATGTGCGAGTACTGTTGTCAGAGATGGAGGGGACCTACAGTTTTAAGCCGAATCCGAACAGCTAAATTGAGAAAGCACTTTTCATGACAAATATTTACTGTTGGAGAATTTGTCAATTCCTCACAAGAGGCAGTACCCGTGAAAGTAACTTTACATGGCATAGGCAGGGATCGAACCCAAGACCTCTGGCGTGACAGTCCAATGCACTAACCATCATGCTAAGGTAAGTTTCTAATAGCTGACAAAACTAAATTTTTCAATTTAAAGCAAGTTTTTTAAAAAATTTGCCAAACAAATTTTCTAAATAATATCATGCAGTTTAGATTGAAGAGCTGATCATTGAAAATCAAATATTTTTGAAGTGACGAAATTCTGTATTTCCAGCTTTGTTTTGATACCATTCAAAACATATTTAACTTTCTTTGTCGCTTTTCTTCTTGAAGAAAAATTTTCAATGATGAAAATTAATTAATGACTAAATATAGCTTATTAGTTCAATTTTATTTATATCGTTTAAATTTAAATAATCCCAATTTATTAATTATCTTGCATGAATTCATTTACAATTCTGTAATATATGTGTTCACTTCATGTCACAGGAATAGGCACAAGCTTTTTTAGTTTTAACTTGAGGATAATCTTCAAACCCTTATTTTTTTTTGAAAAATCCAAATTTGGAATAAATGAGGTATGTATTAAATTTAAATTGCATATATACAAGTTTTATGCCGGATTCTTTGAAGCAGGTCATAAAAAGTACTTGATTTTTTGTGTCACTTGAATAGGGGCAAGATCTAAATGTACCTTGAACACCCTTTAAAGTAAAGAATATAACAAAAAATCTTATTTTTATGCTAAATACTGTTTTTTTTTTTTAATGGATTAATATAATTTTCCCTTATAAGTGTTGTCTCCTGATTTCTGAATTACTTAAAGTAACCTGTGATGCGCATTAATAGAATGCTGTAAGATAATTGAGCGAAAATTCGTCCTAGGGCCGTTTTATTGCAGCAACAATCTCTTCGTTTTTTTGGTATTGCTTCCTCCTTTAGTAGTCTTTTCTTGAAAGCCATCGCCCCACACTATTTCCATGGGAATATGGGGCCCATGGGAATATGGGGCACATGGTAATATGTTTAAATGTTGCCCTAAATCCAGGCTTTTCTTGTCCACGCGGTATGTATTGGTGCATTGTCTTGTTGGAAAGTCCATCGTTGTCCACCAAATAATTCAGAAAACTAGTTGAAAGCTCATTCCAAAATCGATTTTTTATTGATTGGAGTCGTTTTATAGCTTTGAAAAACAGCTCTACTCTCCCTTTGCTGTAACGTTTTTCAAGATACATTTCTTACTTTCTTAAATCGAGAAAATAGAAGGTATACCCATCAGGTCACTCCAAATAAAATTGATTTCATGGGAAAAGACGACAATCCACTCCAACTAACTTCACTATTTTTAGTAATTTAGTCTTGAATGCACTTTAGAGAGGCTATCATTATGATGTTGTCTATACTAACTTTTCTAAAGCTTTTGACAGAGTCAATCATGATGCTTTACTTGTGAAGATAAATAAAGTACGTTTTCACTCAAACTTTTTAAAATGGCTGAATTCACACTTAAGAGAACGTATTCAGTACGTTCGTATGAATAAAATTATTTCTGCAACGGTATATGTTAAGTCCGTCGGGTGTCCCGCAAGGAATCCATCTTGGTTCTCTTCTTTTTTTGTTTTATTATAAACGACATTCCCGATATGTTTTTAAATTTAAAGTGCATGATGTACGCAGATGATCCAAAAGTATTTCGTTGTATAAAATCTGAACATGATTGTTTTCTTCTGCAACAAGATCTTGATAACTAACTGTTTACATTTGGACATTTCCAAAGCTTAATGTTTTCTCTAAACCATTGTCCAATTAATTTTATCTATAAAATCAATCATAAGCCATTGTCTGTTATAACCTTTAAAAAAGATCTTGGTGTGATTTTTGACAAAAAACTTGTAAAGTATATGGATTTTTTAGTTGCTAAAGGCAGTTTAATTGCGTAACTCAAAGGAGTTTTCCGGTCTACACACCTTAAAGTGTTTATATTTTGCGTTTGTAAAATCTAATCTTGAATACTGCAGTGTATTCACCCTTCATATTTTCTTCATTCATTTAGAATCAAAAAGATCCAAAAACGATTTACGTGAGCTGTAGTGAAAAGACTTCAATGGGACATAGATCTTACTACCTATGAAGCGAGATGTAAATTACTTGGTATTATGCCTCTTAACATTTGTAGAAAGTTAGCAGAGGTTATGTTTATCGTGACATATTAGCAGATCATATTGATTGTTCAAAAATTTTAGCTATAATTGGGATTAATGTTCCTTTTTAATGTTAAATATAATAGAACTGTGTATGCTACCATTATCCAGATGATGAAGAGAAACAAATACTTTTTGCGACATGATTGATTTAAATGTTATTTTATTTATTTAAATCAAATTTATTGTTAATTCTAAATAACTTTGCTTGTGGTAAGGTTTAAAATTGTATGTATTATAATTATCTAGTAAACACTAAAGTACCTATTTTAACTTTCTTTGTTGAATAAACTAAACTAAACTTAAATGTTCTGCCTTCTGTATCACTTGACTATCATTCGATCTACTAGTATTTACCCAAATATTCTGCCTTGAGTTTACAAACGGAAAGCTTTGAATTTAAAGCAGCTCTTACTATTGCCCACCTTTATTGAAATAATGTGTCTCTCTCAGTGTCCTATAGGTAGTTGTATACAACTTTTGAACTTCTTCTAATTTTGCTGGCTTTAAATCGGGTGGTTTTGCCGGGATCTCGTGGTAAGCTTGAATTCGATCATTATTTCTAACTTTCTTGAGTCTATCAAATTAATACTAGTACTAAGCTTTCTAACAATCAGAATATCCTTTTATCTGATTTAAAACACTCTAATACGAGAATACAGATCTTGACCCTATTCATGTGACACAAAAAAACAAGTAATTTGTATGGCCTTACATTTATGAAATTAATCCAACAATCTAAATGTAATACAGAGCTCATTAATTCTACATTTAGGTTTTTCGAAAAAACTTAAGTTTTTTGAAAAATATCGTCAATTAAAATCGAAAAAAGCTTGTCATATGACGCGAAGTGTATATTAATGTTTTGGTATGTTAGTGAAATTATGAAGTTAACTTTTAACTTTGAAATTAAAAACTTTTGAATAACTAACTATTAGCGATAGTCTAAATTTACGATCAAATAATGAAGTTTACATACATATTTAGTCGGTTATTTTTACCGACTACCAAGATTCAGAAATCCTAAGTCGAAGCTCCATTACATTCAAAACTAAAAACTAGCCTTTTTGGTTCATTAAGCGTAACTTCTTTAAATTAGATTTTGACTGTCAATATATTTTTTATATATTATAAATATAATATTTTTTTAACAGCTTTTTAAATATTTACAATTTAATTTATTTTTTTTTTAAATGAATCAAAAAACAGTTTGGTGTATTTTGGAATAAGAAAAATATTAAAACTGTACATGAATTCAAATAAAATAGTTAGGACTAAAAAACCAAGAGAGAATTTAAGTTTATACAAAAATCTTGATGATAAACTTCCTTTAGGGCGCAGTAATCTAGTCGAAAATAAAACTTAAAATTGAATTTTCTACAATTTATGTAAATATTATAAAACATCTTCAAAGCCAATTAACAAAACTTTTTCAACTCAAACACTATATTTATACATACTTATGTCTACAAGTATGAAATACCCTCTTTATTTAACTTTCCAATTAGTTCTTTTGATAGTTCTTGTCTTTCCTATACCCTTAATAAAATATATTCCAATTTACATATATTCTTATGTGGGCTTAGATATAGAAAAGTTAAGCCCAGAGCTAAAATATTTATGTTATGTCATTTTTGAGACACTGCCAATAATAAAATGTCTAAAGGAAATAAATTTGAAATTCAATAATAAAAGTTCATAACCAAACTTTTTCATCCATAACTATTTTCCTATTTAATATTCTACACATAAGAACGAACAAAAAGACATTGTCTGAACAAAGCCAACAAAATAAAAGAAAAAAAAAGAACTTTTTAAAACATTTAAATTTATTCTCAAGTAGCTACGAGTACGAGTATGGATTAAAATTGAAATTCTTCTATAGACGTATGATCAGTACAAATCTACTTTTCCATTATAAAAACCACCGAACTACGACCCTTCGCATTTATTTCAATTTCAACTTTTCCATTAACATTTTCCTTTAAGGACGAAATTTTTATTTGCATATTTTATTGCAATCTATGTGACAACAACAAAAAGCAAATAAAAAAGTCTAAAAGTATTCGAAACGGATGCCTAATTATAACTCAATAGTTTTCAAAGTCATTTTTGTCACGCTAGCCGAATTTGAAAGAGTTCATTAAAATAGAAAAACTTTTTCGAAAAAATAAGAAAAGAAAAACTTGTATCCACTTTTTTATGAATTTTACTCAAACTTCAAGTCCAACTTTTTTCCTCACAATTTTATGGATGTAGGTACTTTCCTCTGGTGATGCGGCGATGGTGTTTCTGCTTATGTTGTTGTTCAGAGTCTACTTTTTCTTGTTCCTACAAATATTTATCTTGTTGTACTATCGTACATAGTGGCAGAATGAATGGATAAAGTTTTTGAACTAAAATATGGACTCGGTAAGGAAAGCTGAGCTATGCCATTTATCGATTTACAATTGGTAAGAAAAAAAAAATAAAAGAGGTCAAAAAGTTAAGCGAACTGTTTAAACTTTTCTTTATGTTACAATCTTAACCCAATATTATGTTGCACTTACTAAAAGACTATTTCAACCTACAGCTAATGTCTCTCCCTCCCCATCGAATGCTTTGCAGTGCTTTATTCTTTTTCAGTTAAGACTATCGAAAAGAGTTATTGTTTTGTTAAAGTAACACCAGTTTTGGTATTTTTTGAAGGTGTGGCTGGTTTTGAATGAAAACACAATAGCTGTGTTTTACAATTGCTAATAACCCTTGAAAATAAATGGCCCACTTGAGTTTGCTTGATTGGTACTATGAATTAATCAGGTCCTTATTAAATGGCACGGGACTAATCAATCAAAATAATCTACAGCTATGGCCAAAATAATAGGAATATTTCTTATTTTCCATTTGAACTATTTTGATTTCTTTTTTTGATTGAAAAGCTAATACTTTACGAAATAGCTGTATCAAATGAAATGTTAACTTCCATACAAACGATGTGTGCCAGTTTAAAGAGTCTTAGCTAGTCACAATAATAGGACAGCTTGAAGAAAAACCTCAATCTTGGTAGATTAAAAAAGTCAAATATTATAAACTACAATTAATCAAGGATTGATTTCAAAATAATGTCAAAGTCTTCTAAGAGTCATTTTGATATGTAAGTCACTTATAGAACGAAAAATGGGACGGACCCGGAAGTGGATTGATTTTGTAAATATATAATACAAAAACTATGATGCCTCAAGGCGTAGAAGAGGCGTGGAATGCAGTTTAATGTGTTAAAATAATATCAGTATTTGTCCGTTAAAACAAATAATTTTCTGTTGGAATGGATTGGAAAAAGCTGCTTCGTCGTCTGACGTGGGAAGCGTCCAATCCCAATCTCATAAAACCAATATGTACTTCCCTTGTAAATCCTTAAGTTCGTAATTGAAGTCTTTGTTGCTCTGACCCTGCCTAAAATATTGTCAGAAAAATTTATGAACAGTTTGTTTAAAATGAGTTAATTTTGTTTTTTATAATAAACGGGCACTCAAGGGGTTATTAATACCCTTAACATGTTTAAAGTTTAAACACTGGCGAGGTTTAGGAAAATAGGAAAGGATTTAAGAGGAGATACCGAGGCACATTGGTCGAAAAGTTTTGAATATCAAAATGATAGGGACAAACAGAGCCACATTCTCGATGTGCGGTTAAAAAAGGAATCTCGATACATGACAGTACGTCCGAAATTGAGCTCAAGGTTAAACTGATGTGCATAATAATAGAAAATGTTGACAGGGTTTGATCTGATTTGTAGGGCATATATTTTATATAGAGCTATAATTAAAAAATGTTTAAAACTGTTACCCACAGCCTTGACCGCGTGGTAAAAGAAAATAAAAATATCACATAGAGACATTCCAGGGGCAAGTCTACATGAGTTAGTTGGTAGGATTTCCACATTCAAAAGAAACAAAGGTAACGTTTTTTATTGCTAAAGTGGTAATTTATTAGAGTTACATTTTTGTTTTAATATGGTTTTATATGTTTTATATGTTCATAGGAGAAGCATGCCTATTCTAGGTTCACCCCCGCTACTGTAGGGTTAGCCCTTACACCTTATTAAGTGTCAGAGTGAAACAAACTTTAATGTCAAATTGAAGCCTCTTGGTTTGGTATGGTAAATCTATAGGAATTATTAGGAACTGAAGACAATTACAATACACCCTTTCAACAATATCGTCTCTGTACCAATTCTTTTTTCAATTTAATGTGGTTCAAACTTTCCGTAAAAAGGCAAATCATTCACTATTGCTTTCTTAATGAGTGTCAACTTCTTGTCAATTTGATGCCTTGTCTAATTCCATCCAATGAATTGTTCCGTCCTATACCGAAATCGTTATTACGGGTGATCACTATGCTTCTCGATAAATACGTTGACGCCAACGCTGATATGATAAAAAGTTTAATTTTTATCAGAACTAAGGAAAACGCATGTTTTCATCGTGATTTCGCCAAAAATGCCGCAAGGTGTTTAGGTTTCCTTAGGCGATGCAATAAATGTTTCACACCTTCTGATCTGGCTGTTATCTACAAGACTTATATACGTCCAAAGCTTGAATGTGACTCCCTCTGGGCTGGTGCTCCTGCAACTTATTTAAGGCTCTTGAACAATATTGAACGTTGAGCATTTAGATTGATTGGTGATAATAATACCATCACAGGATCATTTACGTCGTTTGAACATCGTCAAACTAGCAGAAAACACTCTTGACTTGTTTCTTACCTCTAACCCTGGTAAGTACACTATTAGTGTTCTATCTCCTCTAGGCACATCTGACCATTGTGTCATATCAGCAAATTTCTCATGTAAAAACTCTCCAGTTAAAGAAAGAGCTCCTAAGAGAACCGTTTGGTAATACGAGAAAGCCAACTGGGACGGTCTCAATAATTACTTCAGGATCTTTAACTGGTCACTATGCTTCCTCGATAGTGACGTTGACGCCAGCGCTAATAAACGGTGATTTTTTAAGAGCTTGAGAACTTTAAAAAAAAAAACACATACAATTTGCAAAATCTCATCGATTCTTTATTTAAAACGTTAGATTGGTCCATGACATTTACTTTTTGAAGATAATTTCATTTAAATGTTGACCGCGGCTGCGTCTTAGGTGGTCCATTCAGAAAGTCCAATTTTGGGTAACTTTTTCGAGCATTTCGGCCGGAATAGCCCGAATTTCTTCGGAAATGTTGTCTTCCAAAGCTGGAATAGTTGCTGGCTTATTTGTGTAGACTTGAAACTTGACGTAGCCCCACAAAAAATAGTCTAAAGGCGTCAAATCGCATGATCTTGGTGGCCAACTTACCGGTCCATTCTTTGAGATGAATTGTTCTCCGAAGTTTTCCCTCAAAATGGCCATAGAATCGCGAGCTGTGTGGCATGTAGTGCCATCTTGTTGAAACCACATGTCAATCAAGTTCAGTTCTTCCATTTTTGGCAACAAAAAGTTTGTTAGCATTGAACAATAGCGATCGCCATTCACCGTAACTTTGCGTTCAACAGCATCTTTGAAAAAATACGGTCCAATGATTCCACCAGCGTACAAACCACACCAAACAGTGCATTTTTCGGGATGCATGGGCTGTTCTTGAACGGCTTCTGGTTGCTCCTCACTCCAAATGCGGCAATTTTGCTTATTTACGTAGCCATTCAACCAGAAATGAGCCTCATTGCTGAACAAAATTTGTCGATAAAAAAGCGGATTTTCTGCCAACTTTTCTAGGGCCCATTCACTGAAAATTCGACGTTGTGGCAGATCGTTCAGCTTCAGTTCTTGCACGAGCTGTATTTTATACGGTTTTACACTAAGATCTTTGCGTAAAATCTTCCATGTGGTCGAATAACACAAACCCAATTGCTGCGAACGGCGACGAATCGACATTTCACGGTCTTCAGCAACACTCTCAGAAACAGACGCAATATTTTCTTCTGTACGCACTGTACGCATTCGTGTTGTTGGTTTAATGTCCAATAAAGTAAACTGAGTGCGAAACTTGGTCACATTCGCATTAATTGTTTGCTCACTTGGTCGATTATGTAGACAATAAATCGGACGTAAAGCGCGAAACACATTTCGAACCGAACACTGATTTTGGTAATAAAATTCAATGATTTGCAAGCGTTGCTCGTTAGTAAGTCTATTCATGATGAAATGTCAAAGCATACTGAGCATCTTTCTCTTTGACACCATGTCTGAAATCCCGCGTGATCTGTCAAATACTAATGCATGAAAATCCTAACCTCAAAAAAATGATCCTGGAAATGTGAACTTTCATCCCGAATAGCATCAGACCTAAGGAAAACGCATGGTTTGATGCGAGCTGTAAAGAGGTTATTAGGGTCAAGAAGGTAAGTTTCCGTTGTTTTAAAGCCAATCCAACTGAGTAAAACCGGAATAAGTTCAAGCAAGCCAGGAAGGCCTGCAACGCCTATATTCGACGGACCAAATTTTTACATGACCAAAAATTACGGCAAAAAATACTGCAATGTCCCAAAGGCAGTAAAAATTGTTGGTCATTTGTAAAAAAAATATGAGGAATTCTTCCTCTTCCTCGGTTTCTACGCTCGTTGTGAATGACACTCCATTTGTTAGCTCTTTAGAGAAAGCAAATCTCTTTGCTAGGCACTTCGCCGCCAATTCTACGCTGCCAGTGAGTGTTATGACTCCACCTGTACTTGAGCGAGTTAGTGATTCCATTTGACCAATCTTTTTTCGCACTCGTACTGTGGCAAGAGTCCTAAGAGATCTTAACACACATAAATCCGCTGGTCCGGATGGTATCCCCGCTATTGTTCTGAAGAGGTGTTCTTCAACGCTGGCAAAACCACTGCGTAAGCTTTTTCATCTGTCCTACTCGTCAGGTCTCGTTCCGAGCGGATGGAAAACCGCATTTGTCCACCTATTCCCAAAAAAGGCGAAACTCACTCACCGTCTAATTACCGACCGATTGCACTTACGTCCCTTCTTTCCGAGGTCATGAAAATGCTGATGAATTATCAGCTCAAGAAATATCTTGAAGAACGGAAGCTTCTTAATGACCGACAGTATGGCTTTCGTAGCAATAGGTCCACTGGTGATCTCATGGTTCATCTCACAGAACAGTGGAACAAATCTTTACATAGTTTTGGAGAAAGTAAGATTAGGATAGGATATTTAGGATATTTAGGATATTTAAATTGTTTATTATTTATCTTCAATATTACAGTAATAATAATTTTTAATATTTTGGAATTCTATATAATATGTAATGATAACAAATAATAATTTAAGTTGGCAATGGCGTTGCCGTCTGCCTGAAAGTAAAATTATTGCACTAGATATTTCAAAAGCATTTGATAGGGTTTGGCATCAGGATCTCTTATCGAAAATGCGTGCTTTCGGTTTTCAAGAATCCATTCTTCAATGGATTAGTAATTACCTTTCGAATCGTTCAATACAAGTTGTATTGGATGGGTTCAATTCTAAAAACCACAAAATAAATGCTGGTGTGCCCCAGGGCTCTGTTTTATCTGCAACACTCTTTATCATTTTTATTAATGATCTCCTGTCTGCAATATCTAATCCAATACATTGTTTCGCTGACGATAGTACTCTTAGCTTCTAAAAATGCTTATCAAGTATACCCTCGAGTCCAACTTCGGTCGAACTGTCAAGTACAGAGATTCGTTCTTTAGCCGTACTAGGTGAATATGGAATTCCTTACCACACTCTGTCTTTACCTACCGTTGCAATATTCAGGAATTCAAAAACAATGTGCAGAGATACCTACTTTTAACCCATGTCTCTCTTTCCTAGTGCTCACTCTGTGTCTTTACATAGTATGGGTAGTGTTCGCTTATTAAAAAACAAAAAAAAAACAGTGCAATAAGTTCCAAATTACTATCTACTAAATTACAAAAATTTTCCGTTAGTATCAAATAGTTTTCGGTATCAGTTTTTAACTACCCATCCTATTTTAAATAGGAAATTACATTACACACTACTCAGCACATAAATGTACAGAGTAGAGAACACAGCACCTTGAGCGGCTAGACTATGTTAGATGATGACAACACAAGACATTAATACAAGACAGAAGAGAAAGATCAACAGACAGAGAGAACACATGACAACAGCACACGGTAGGTTTCGAGACGGTCCCCCATCTTTCTAGTAACCACTCTCACTTATGCTTGATTACGGTGATCGATGGGAACCGAAGCTTTATCAATGACTAGGCCGCTGCCTTAATAGGAAATTAGGAAAAGAGGGAATCTGTATCCAACGAATCAAGTAAAAGAAGAAACTCTTTGTAACGAAACGACGAAAAATCGTGTCATTTCCTATTTACAATATTAGAATAGGATTATTCTAAGCTTTGCGAAACGCTACCGTTTTAAAAGCATTGGTCAAAAATTTGGCAGAAATAAGAAAATTGAAAAACTGAAGAAGGATAATGTTTTTTGAATATGAAAAGCTTTAATCATCAGTTTATTAACTTCCCATAGGAAGTTATTGTAATGGGTCCGATTTTTCAAATTGAAAATGTTGACATTTCTCGACGTTTCAAGGTTCCTAGATTCGATATGAAAGATTTTTAGAAAGATGTCTGTGCGTGCGTGTGTACGTACGTTCGTACGACCGTATGTCCGTACGTTCGTGACGTTTATTTCGTTCTTCATAGCTCAAGAATCAGAAGAGATATAGATTTTGTTATACAGATAAAAAGGCAGAAAGATGCAGAAAGGGCTCTCAAGAAAATTGCGTGGGTGGTTTTTTTGCCATAGCAGTTTGAAAAAGGTGAAAATTTTGGTTAACCCTAAATATCTTGCGAACCAAAAACGCTAGAGACTTGAATTAAATTTTTTATAATATATTGTAATGTGATACCAAAGAAGTATATTTTTTGAAAAAAATCCATTAAACGGTTTTTTATAAATCAAAAAAACTGAAAAAAAAAATTTGTCACCTCCAAAATTTTACGACTTGAATATGATTTCATCTCCAAAATAATTTTGTGCAACGAAGAATAATGTTTTTGACATCTGATAAAATTTTGAGAAAAATCGAATTGACAGTTTTTTTATAAAAAATAAAAATCTAAAAAAAAACATTACTCAAAGTTAATAAAAATTGAATATCGACTCAAATATCTTTTCAAAAACTTGAAATTTAGGCTTCAAGCTAATTTTATCTTATAAGAAATATTGTTTTTAACATTTTGCAAAATCTTGAGAAAAATCGAATTGACAGTTTTTTTTACAAAAAATAAAAACCTAAAAAAAATGAATAACAGTTGGTAAAAATTGATTTTCGACTCAAGTATCTTTTTAAAACTCTGAGATATTGGCTTTAATTTACTTTTAGCTTTCAAAAAATATTGTTGTCAACATTCAGTAACATTTTGAAAAAAATCGAATTGATAGTTTTTTTTACAAAAAATTGAAAACCAAAAAAAAATTAACGAAAGTTGGTAAAAAATGATTTTCGACTCAAATATCTTTTCAAAAATTTTATATAATAGCTTTTGACTAATTTTTACTTATATGAAATATTGTTTTCAATATTATGACAAATTTTGAGAAAAATCGAATTGACAGTTTTTTTTACAAAAAATAAAAACCTTAAAAAAAATGTATAAAAGTTGGTAAAAATTGATTTTCGACTCAAATATCTTTTCAAAAATTTTAAATATTGGCTTCAAACTAATTTTATCTTTCAAAACATATTGTTTTTAACATTCAGTAAAATTTTGAAAAAAATCGAATTGATAGTTTTTGTACAAAAAATTAAAAATTTAAAAAAAATTAACGTAAGTTGTAAAAAATTGGTTTTCGACTAAAATATCTTTACAAAAATTAGAAATATTGGCTTCAAACTAATTTTATCTTATAAAAAATAATGTTTTTAACATCTGATACAATTTTGAGAAAAATCCAATTGACAGTTTTTTTTACAAAAAATAAAACTCTAAAAAAACAATACTAAAACTTGGTAAAAATTTATTTTCGACTCAAGCAGCTTTTCAAAAATTAAAAATATTGGCTTCAAACTTATTTTATTTCACAGAAAATATTGTTTTCGATATTCAGTAATTTGTATATAAAAATCCAACAGTCCGTTTTTTCATTAAAATAAATCTACAACAAATATTACGCAAATTAGGTAAAAATTGATACGAGTACATATAGACAAACTTTTAAGCAAGACAAATCGACAGACGGGATGGGAAGTTATCAGTGTGGGTCGCATCCCAGCCCCTTTTTTTTTATAATAGTAATGTGAGTTTTCTTAAAATTAAATATACTCATTTTAGATTTGTTGTCTTATGTAAGTCCCAAAGACTTAATTAACAAACATTAAGTTTTGTTCCTATTATTTAGGCTATTGCTGTTCTTTTATCCAAGAATTAAACTTATAGAATCATTAATACAAATTTTAGTCTACAAGCGCATTAATTATATCAACATCATCATTAGCAAAAAGTTTGAAACATTCCAAAATACATAAACTTTTCCTTCAGTCGGAAAATTAAGTACCCCTTATAATTACCCTTACCATTACAATTTTATTGTATATATTTATAAGTGACTTGATTAGAGACAACTTTTTTCTGACGTAGAGTCCTTAATGAATTATGAAATTCATTCTTATACGCTCGCTACGTGCAAATAAACATTATTTCCATTCATTAATTAATCGATTTTCCAGAATAAGATATTCTTTTCTTTTTTCGTCTTTGAATAATTTGTACCTCCCATAATTTGGTAAACCATAACAATCCAATTCATGAGTATACGAAATTAAGTCACGAGGAAATTCCAAAAAGAAAAAACAAAAATAAAAAACAATTCAAGGACCTGCTCTACCCAGGAAACGATGAAACGATACCTACAGATATCCTACCTATATGTATATTTCCTTTTTTCTAGAATAATAATATAATACAAACATTTCCCAAAGAGAATCGTGAATCGTGAGGATGGTGAATGAAGTAGTACAGCTATCAAGGAAAACGATACAAGAGAGAAAAAAGAATATAATCAAATTAACCGGAAATTTAATAAGAAGTCAAACGGGCAAGGAAAGTGAAAGTACCAGTAGATTGTACGTATGTACTTGTAAATTGTGTAATATATTTTTTTAAGGATAATTCAATTTAAATATGAAGTAAAAATTGCCATATAAGAATTTGTGATGCAGAAAAATAAATTGAATTTATTTAAAATTCTGCACACACGCATTTTTGCTGCTTCGTTTTTTGAAGGCCGCCGAAGACAAAATTTAATTAAGGATCAACTTAAGTGGTTGCACTGGTTCTTATTATTAGTCGTGTTTTTATAGGCTCTATATTTTCCTTTTTTTTCTTATATAAATTGTGTTTAGATATTTATAGTGGTGTTAAATTTCACTGAATAAGTGAACTTAATTTTGTTTTATTCATTAATTTTATTCAAATATTGTGTTATAATAGCATTTTAATCCATTTTAATTTTCTTGAATTTTTGTGATATTTTGTTTAAAACTAAAGTTCTCCCCGGTAAGGTGTTCAGTATTTTTGTTTTTTCCAAAGTGTTCCCTTGTCCATGTGTGAGTGCTTTTTGTTTTCAATTATTTTATATTTGATTTTCCCCTACTTTCTTTGTTTGACTAGATTGATTCCACCTTATTAGTTTAATTTCATTATATTTTTGTCAACCGATTTTAAGGGCCTTGCGTAGGCCAGTAAGTTAAAGCTTGGTTTAATTGAGACTTCTGTTGAAGCACGTAGGTACGAGTCCCGCTTCCCGTGGTATTTTTTTTTTTTTATTATTTTTAATTTAAATACCATTTTATCTATTTATTTTTTTGTATTATTATTTATTTTAACACTCCTTAGGAAATATGGATTGCTACAATAAAAACTGCCAAGAGGGTGCTAATAATAATCCTCTATTTGCCTGTTTCGGACCCTGTGGTAATCTTTACCATGCAAAATGCGTTGGTTCAACCAACGCTTTCATTGAAAAAATAGCCAATTCTAAATTTGCTTACTGGTACTGTCACGACTGCCGTAAGCTCTCAGTATCTCAACTAGCCTTTAAAATGTCTTCTTTTAAGGCTGACATTTTAAAACTTTCTAAAGATTTTGAAGAGCTACTGAAGTCTTTCAACACTGCAGTTTGCAAATTAAATGCATACTCTGTAACCAATATCATGGTCGATAGTTCTACTTCGACTAATGATTTGGCACAGCCTATTCCCACTACTTTCTCTTCTACATGTGAAGATATTCTCGCCCAATCAGGTTCTGGTGATAATAACGCAGAAAGTGTACCTGAGAAACAAAAGAAAAAGTCTAAGAAAAGAAGCCGAGAAAACTCTGAACCTGCTAGAAATTCTACCCCACCATCAAAAAGAACAAATGTCAACATCACTCCAAAACTTACAGATCCCACCAGAACTCCCAATATACCTCAAATTGTTGCCTCAGATTTAGCTTCCAATGGTGACACCGTTACAGGAACTGTAATAAACAACGTCATCCCTATCAAAGCTGTCTCCAAACCAAAAATAATTTTTATATCTCGTCTGGACCCAGTTACTACGCCAGAAGATATAACTTCCCACTTAGTATCTACCAAGAGCATACCTTCCAGCTCATCTATCAGGTGTACTAAGATCAGTAAACCAAAAAGCTTTGTTTCCTCTTTTAAATTAATAACGAATCCCACTTACTTTGACTCTATTTGCAACCCAAATATATGGCCCGAAGAGACTTTAGTCAAAGAATTTACTCAAATTCAAAAACAGGGTGTTTCTTTGAAAAACAAATCAAAAAACTTAACAGGCTTACGCTCTTCTACCAAAACGTAAGGGGACTTCGTAGCAAGACTACTGACATTTTTCTTAACTCCCAATCATTTCCACACGACGTATTCGTTTTGACAGAAACGTGGCTTAATTCAAGCTTTTCCGACACAGAACTTTTTAGTCAAGAGTTCGAAGTTTACAGAAAAGATCGTCATGTTGGTAATGCAAAGGATTTAGGTGGAGGTGTTCTCATAGCGGTAAAAAATACATATTTCTCTTCTTCTGTATCTTTTCAATTTGTATTATCAATTGAACTGGTATGTGTAAAGATAATGGTACAGACTAAGACTTTTTTCATTTTAAACGTTTACATTCCTCCAAAAAGTTTGGAGTCTGTTTATAACGATCTCTCCTTGGCATTAGACTATCTAACGTGTTGTGGGCTCTTCATTACGTATACTGAAAAAGGAAGACTGTTGAAAGGGATTTTTGGGAAAAACGATTTTAGGTTGAAAAAGTTAAAACAATGTCTATAGTAAGTACCTACGGTAGGAAGCTTTAAAAAAGTTGGGTTAACAGAACGATAAGGATGGAAACATTTGCTTATTTGTATTGATAAAAGACATTAACCGGATTTTAAATCTGTAAACTTTTATACATAGTGTAATCAAAACCATGTTTGTTGTCAGCATTTTATTGAATTTATTTGTTAAAAAAAATGACTATAGGTAAAGACAGACAATAGTCAGATCTTGCACTAATTACAGAGACATATGTCAGCAGAAAAATCATTCTTAAGTTAAATGTCATTGTAAGCCCGTCAGATGACGAACATTTTGTTTAACCCATTAACAACCAAAGGTATTTAAAATAAAAAATATTTGTTTTTTATAGTATTTTATGTTTATCAAGGTGAAAGTTAAGATATATTAAAAAAAATATACAAAACAAATCGTTTTTAACAGTTACGGAGGTGTCATTTTTTTAGTACAATGCAGTCATGCATACCATACTAATTTTCATTAACATGAACATTTTTAAAACACATTTTTCCAATACATAGTGTTACATTACACATTTCACAGCACTATTTCGATTTCAAAGAACATTGGCGACATCTTAGTTGATTTGAAAGTTTTTTTGGGAAAGTGATACCCTTTGGTCTAGGTTGTCCTTGGTTCAAAGTATGTAACCGGAGGTAATGTAGTGTTATTGATCTCGTGAATTCTAGTAGATCGCCTTTGTAGCTGTTTGCTAGCTTGTGAAGCCTCCATGCATTGGACGTAGTAGACGAGATCATTGCTGTAAATAGGTTCCACCACCACTTTTTGCATCTTATTTCAATGGATTAAGTGTTGATGAACTGGTCATGCAGATCAACACCACTCATGTTCGTGTTGTAGTTTTTGAAAAGAAGTGGCTGAGGAATATTGACTTTCTTCTGCTCATCCTTGCTCCACCGTTTGACATTTTCAAGAGGTTTGATCGTAGTTCGTGGCCATCGTTACGATGCTATTGTCCTTCCATTTGACAAAAAGCAATTCATTTCTCTTATCAAATTGGTGGTCAAAAGATCCCCTTTTCTGATTTTGATATTCTTTATTAGAAGGAAGAGGACATTTTTTTAACCCATTATCGCGAGCTGTTCCGGTTGCTCTAATTTTTTTTTCTTTTAAAATCTTTATTAGGCTATAACTAGTAAAAAAGTTATCGAAATAAATAACATGGTCACTTGGACAGTCAACATTCCTTAGAAGGTCGAGAACCACTCTAGAGCTAGACCCTAGTGGTAGAACTTTCAATGAAGGCCTTACGTTTTTAGCTCCGCAATATGTATCGAATTCATACATGTAGCCATCTTTGCTGCAAAGCATACAATTTTTGAAACCAAATCTTACAGGCTTTCCTCTTATAAATTGCTAAGAAAAATGTTGACCGAAATATTTCACTATTGATTCGTCTATAGATAAATGCTCATGCATATATCCCCACTTTTGAAACTTTTAACACAAAAGTTTACTGAGTGGGCGGAGTTTTGCCATTTTATCGTTCATGTCGAGGGTATTATTATCAGCAAAATGAATGAATCGTTTTATTTCTTGAAATCTGTTCCTGGACATACTGTTTGCAATAATAGGTACATGTGTATCAGCTGCTTGTTTCCAGTGCATGAATTCTCTTGCTTCAGAGTGATAGCTCGAAAATAGAAGGATTCCAATAAAAAAATTTAAGTCTTCATCATTGAACGAAAAGCTGTGTTTATTTTTTTGGCCTGCATACAACATTGTCTGATTTACGATAAGTTGCCTTACCTCGACATCAAACAGTTTTTCAAAGACTTGAACTTCGTTGAGGCCAACCAAATCAGAAGCGCTGCTTTGAATTCTAGCCAAATAATTCGTTGTTATATTTATTCCATCTGTTGACGTAATTGACTTTGTCCATAACGGTGGAGCAATTGACTTTCTAAGCTCAGACAATGGAATATCATCTTCGCTGTCAAATTCACCGTCGTCTTAACTCGTAACTCTATTGTCTTTAAGTTATCTTCATCGATATCCTCTTCATCCGTAACATAGTTCACCGGTGGAGGAATCATGACGATATCAGCGTTGACTATCTTCGCATTAATATCAATTTCTTCCAGGGCGGAATCGAGATTGTGGAAACGTTTCCATTAAAATATTTTTGTAGAAATAGATCTAAAATCAATTTTGGATACTTAAAAGAAAAGTGTATGCATGAACGAACTGTCCTTTTTAAAGTACATCTAACTTAAGCTTTGCTTACCTCCGTATGTTTATACAAAACTATGTGGGGACTAATTTTTAACTGATCTTTATGTTTATTTTTAATAAATTCTGCAGAAACAATCAACTTGTCTCGTTGATTGAATTTTTTGAAGAAACAAATTTTTTTGATGAAAGCGAAACTAAGAATATTTTAAAATGCTTTGCGCAAAAAGACAATGCAACACACGCCTACTTCGATAAAAATAAAAAATTGTTTGGAAAAATTCAAAAATACTCAATAAAGCCGAAAAAGCCTTTAAATAGATAATTTTTATTCCCTAGCCTACTTTTATATGCACATAAAGTAACTGCATTTTGCTGTACTCTAAAGTGGACAGTGGGAGAGAATGGGTTCATACATCTTAGTAGTCGCTGTCATTCATACTAAATATTCTGCTATGATGCAAAATTCAACCAGGGACCTTTTTCATAAATATTGACAGGTGCGACAGATGACAATTTGTAAATGGCAAACATGAAAATTATCTAAATTTTGTCCCATACGAAAATTGGCAATTTTGTAAAATTTTCGGGGAATTTGTAGCATTTTTCAAGATTTCGGATCATAGCAAAATTGTCATGACAATGAATTGTCATGAAAGTTTTGAAAATTGTCACAAAATCATGGACAAACACGTTATGACAATTTTTTTTTGAAACAGAAAGAACAGTACAAATTACTATTTTGTCGGTAAGTGATTATGAATTTAAGACAAATTTCGCGCCTGCAAAACAATATCGGTCGGAACCTCTAGCATCCCTTAAAAAGAAAGCTTACTATTGTGTATTTTACAAAACGATTGACAAAAATATGAAAGTGATAAATTTTTCATTTGTCATTGTCCCAACAAATTTGTCATACTTTGACAATGACGAAAATGTCGTTGTATTTAAATGACAATTATATCACTGTCAATACGTTTTGCAAAGAAAACTTGCCAAATAAGTGTGACAAATTTGTAGAATTGTCACCTGTCAAAGTTTATGAAATACCATCTGACAATTAAATTGGAATGCTTTGGAACAAAATCTGCCAACCGTGTGAACAGACACTTTTTCATTGAAGAATATTAGTTGATAATCAGCTCTTGTCAGAATAGTCTTTTTAAGGTTGTGTACTTACTATTGATAGATCTTGCAATATTCTCTTATCCGTCAATAGTCAATATAGAACGGTATATTTTTAGTTTCCTCAACTGACAAAATGTTAGCCATTGTAAGATGCAACTAACGCTATTGATCAATTTTTAGACAACATGAGGGAATTCAAAAACATTCCACTACAACTTTTTCAAACCCAAATTTAGATCAAAGGAACTAGAAATATTTTTTAAAGCCATTTATTTCAAACTTTGAACTTTGTTTTAATAACTCTTACACTATAAATTTCAGTTATTATTTGCATAATTGACACAAGCAGACTTAACATGATTGTAGGAGATGACTTTCTTGGCTTACTTTCCAGTCAACTTTTCAACAAAAAAATGCTCAATTTATAAGGCAATTTCTTTAAAGTCAAGTAGATAACTTCAAGTACCTTCTGAGCCTGTGCATTGACTTTCAAAATGTAGTTTGGAATTGGTTCATTTTTGTCATATTTTTTTAAGCTACATCTGTCAAATTGGCTGTTATATATATAGTCTGCTTTTTCAATCATTATAATTTTTATCAAAAAATCATTTCCACATAGTTAATTGTTTTCCAATTTTGGACGTTATGGTCATCCCAAGGGAATATACGGGTAACGTCTTGAATTTACATAAGTAATGGATAGTTACTATTAATAGCGTTGTAACTTAACTACGTCCTTTATAAATTTCATTATGTCTTCCTCAAGAAAGACGTGTTTAACTAACCCTTATGGTTTTTGTGTTATTTGCGGCGAACTTTTGTGAACAAGGCATAGTTCGACTACTTTAGACCCATTTTTAAGTACAAAGCTCCTATGATTTGGAGTGAACCATCTAACAATAATGGCGACTCTTATTTCTGTGTTACGAAAATCATAGGATTGAACCATAAAAATTTCTCTAAGTGAATATATCCAACCTTAGATCTTGCGATAACACTAGTCTTGAGTATTAGTGATACATCAACATCACAGCAACCGTGTACATCTTCGGAAAATTTAGACCAGTGCAGCGGACAAAGCAAAAACGACCACTAAATCAAGATGATCTAAATGTCTTGATCAGGGACCTTGGACCATCTTAAACGGCATCAGAAATTTTAGCTTCCCTTAACTTGGTTGAAAGAATTGAGTAGGTGGTATTTTCGATGGCCCACAAATCAGGTAGTTGAAAGATGATACAAATTTCATCAACCATATGACAGCTGTCGAGAACTGTGAATGGGAAGAGTTTGTTTGGGTAGTTAAAAATTTCTTTAGCTAATGAAATCTTGACGGATAAATTCAGCACGTTGAGCAGTTGGATATACACTTCCAGCGGCTTGGATGCAACATGAGTACGTTTACAGCCATCTGGACCATTTTCCTGAAAATCTCGGCGACCGAAGCGAGGAAAAGAGAAACTCTTCAAAGCTCCAAAACTATAGAGCTGTTTCTGCTTTCCAGTATTATTAATGATATGATTTTGCCTCTATTCTTCTAAAAAGTATAAAAGAAATGACAGAAGTTGTTTGCTGTCACAACGCAACAAAATAGAAACTAGATCTATTCGGGAGTTGAGCTCGAGCTTACGATCTAAAGCGAGTACAAAGCTTGAGGCTACATATCATAATGCCTCATAAACGTCCATTGTTTCTATTCAATGCAACAAAGTCAGCACGAACGAGCTTGTAATTGTGGTTTCAATCAAATATCAAAGGAAGAAGTGCTTATATAGATAAACAATCAAAAAGATAATTCTAAAGATATAGTAAAGAACCTCTTGTTGTATCTCTAATAGCAGTATTCAACTAGATTTTTGAGGGGGTAACCATTCCAAACCAGTTCAGCGATGCCTTGATTTTTCCAATCCACAAGAAGGGATTAAGTATTTACATCGATCCTGCTCAGTTGTTTAAATGAATGGTTACATTTTAATAATCTGCTCAGTGAGTTCCAAGCTGGCTTCAGATCGGGATACTCCACTGTCGATCATATTTTTGTATTTTGTGCGATTGCTGACTCGTTTCTATCTAGAAATAAGAAACTATTTGCATTTTTCGTTGATTTTAAAGCTGCTTTCGACACCGAGGATCGCAATGCCCTGTTTTACAAGCTTTTTCAGATAGGAATGCCGCTTAAGTTCGGTGCAGAAATTGGGAGTTACACAGGGCTGTGCACTCAGTGCAAGTTTGTTTGCACTCTTTATTGAAGATCAAGTCGAAGCATAACCAGCAGGAATCGAGTACGCAGGCTTTAACATTAAAGCTCTTCTTTCCACTGACATTATCCTGCTCATTTATACACCACAGTCCCTTCAACCAATGATAAAGAAGCTTGCTGAATATTGTTAGTGGTAAAGAAAGATCGTGTGCAAGTTAGCAATGGCACTGTAATGGTGAGAAAGTAGATTTGGTGAAAGAATACAAATATCTAGGAGTCTGTTTTACTAAGAACTTGAGCACGGAAATACATCTCACTGACAAACTTGTTAAGGTGAAAACAGCTATAAGTGTAGCAAGGAAACAATGCTTTAAAGATAAGAAACTTAGGGTCTTCGAAGATGTATCGGAATCAGTTATGTTACATGTGGGTCAAGCGTGGGGAGGTCGGACATATGAACAAGAGGAAAAAGTGCTCAGATTTTATATACAACGAATTTTCCACCTTAAAATGAGTACGCCTTTATTTATAAAAAACACTCAAGCTGCAGAACGATTAAATTCTCAAAAATTTCGATATGCCAAGTTATCGTCTTACAAAGAAAATAGTTCTTCAACTTCAAGGTTTAAGGACTGGATATAACTAGCCGAACAGGTGGATGTTGACCTTAACTATAGTAAACTTGCCTCATGCAAACCAACTTTACATCGCTTAATAGCCCGTCCGGATGAATCCTCAAGAGAACAAAACACTGAGCAAGCCGAAAGTTCATTGCACCGCATGATTAACAGCAGACTAGACTACGATCTCCAGGAAAGAAAATCCGGCTTCGAGCAGAACTCCATAATCTGAACTACATTCCTCACCGCGAGGACTGACGATTTTATGCAACCTGTGCAACTTGAAAGAGCTCGAGAATATTTTTCATTTTGTTGGACGATGTGCGCTATTAAGAAAAATGAGAAGACTTATTCTAGGCAGTCTGCAATAACATGCATCATATTGATTTTTGTTAACCAAATTATTGTTAAAATATGTTTAAATAAAATCGACCTAATGTTATTGTGGTTTAGCTATAATCTCCGAAGTTGCGCGATTCTACCCTTTCGATGTTTTCCTTTGTGGATTTTTAACAGACCTATAGAAGTATATCACAAGAGCCTGATATGACTCTTTTCGGTCATACAGACTTTCTTCCAAAACTCAAATTCAATGTTAATGTCCAGCTTTCGAGTCGAATTCTTGGACGCATTGTTCGGTGATATTTTTAAAGTTGTACTGATTTGACGTTTCAAAATTGTTCTTGGTTTTCATCATCTTATTTGTTTTCTATGAATAAACCTGCTGTCTCTCTGTTACAAATGCTGAGCAGGTTCGTTGGAAATACTTATGCATAGCCTCTTTATTTTATTTTCAATTAATAAAGAACCAATTCCTAAAAATTGAATTTTCAGCGGTTCATCATTTTTATGTTTTCTAAACGTAAATGTGGAACACGCAATTCTAGGAATATCTTAATTTCCTGTTAATTGTACTTGGATCTAGCAGTTAGAGGCTATACAAATATTTACACACTTTTGTTGCACAAAACAGCTTTTAAAATCGATTTGTTTTGAAAACTAAACGAAGTCCATGTTTCAGGAATTGTACATCTGTCTATATACTTGTGTTCCTTACAAACTGAACGCGAAATTTTCGCGAACTCGATAAATTTTCCAGAAAATGTTATTTATTTACCTGATGTGTGCTATTCGAAAATGTTAATATTCCTGTTGAAACCTTTGCAACGATGTTGATGATGTAACTAAATATATGTGCTTTCTCATGTGGAATGAATTCCATGTACAGTTGTAGGGCTTCATACATTTTAGTTTTAAACTTTTCACAAAGTTCGTTTTTGTTGTTTACACTATTCCCACCTTTCATTTATATTTTTGGCTTTGCTAAGTGAAAATACATAAAACCTCATAGTTTTTTGCTTTAAAATAAAATACATGCAATTTAATGAAACTTTTCCTTAAAATATAAACAAAACAAAAAAGCAACTAAAAAACAAAACTAAAATTAATTTTCACGGTATACTGTAGTTTTTATTTTGTTGCTGTTCAACTAAAAATTATTGTTTGTATTTTTTTGCCGCAATGAAGCTACATTTAGTTGGAAAAGAAAATAACAAAATTGAGCAAAAAGTTTAGAAGCCACAACATGACAGATGTAAATTTATAACCCTAACCTAACCCTTAGCTGCTAAACATCGAAGTTTAGTAGTTGTACGTCAATGTTTTTTACTTGTTACTTTGATGCTCTATGGGACAAGTATTGGTCTTCAGTACAAGAGTTGTAAATTCCTGTCTACTCGCAACCAATAACTGCACCCTATAGTGTAACAAGTAAACAAATTATGACGTTATACTTCTATAAAGTAAAAGTATTGTACATATTGTTGGCACTTGAATTTGTTAAGTTCAAGTAGAATTCCTTTGTACTTATACTTGACTTTTACTTGAAGCATGGTTTCGACTTTTAAATTCCTCAGGTCCTTTTTATACCTTTTAAATTCCAGTTGATTTAAAACGAACGAATTAAAAAGCAATTGAAAAGGATCGGAGTATTAAGTATTTCAAGAATTCAAATTTTTAAGTAACGGGTTATCCATTTTGCAGTTTCAAAAGTATAGGGCTGGAATTCGACATCTGTCAAACTAAGTTGTTTAAGCAATTTTTTTCAATTGAAAGTCTGACATTTACGAAAATGGATCGCTTAACTTAATTGTGAATGAATTTGGAAGAGACTGGATTGGTTACAAATATTGTTAGGCCTGCGCAAAACCGTTTCCATCGTACCACTGAACATATCACTAATGTAGGTAAGTGTTGCCGAAGACCCGGATGTGCCGATTCCATGTCGTTCTCAGAAGTTAGGACTGTCTTACGGCACTTACTTACAGACTTTCTTCCAAAACTCAAATTCAATGTTAACGTTCAGATTTGGAGTCAAATTCTTGGCCACATTGTTCGGTGATACTTCTTTTGATTTCAGCGCTGGTGTCGTTGCCTGTGTTTATAGCGGTGCCTATGTAGACAAAGTACTTCACTACCTCAAAGTTATAGCTGTCCATGGTGACGTTTTGTCCAAGACGTCGTTGTTCTTTTTTAATGACAGCATATACTTGGTCTTGCCCTCATTGACCACTTAACCCATCTTCTTGGCCTCTATCGCAATGCTTTAAAACGCTCCACTGACATCACGCTTTGATCTTTCAATTATGTCAATATCTTCATCATAGGCGTATCCGAGTAATTGGATGGACCTTTGTTAGATTGTGCCTCTAGTGTTGACGGTTGAGTTTTGCACAATTCTTTCCAGAACGATGTTGAAGAAGTCGCATGACAGTGCATCGCCTTGTCTAAAACCTTTTTTGACATCAAATGCATCAGGAAAATCTTTTCCGACCTTGATAGAGCAGCATGCCTTCTCCATCGTCATTCTGCACAAACGGATAAGTTTGACAGGGATGCCAAAACTAGGAAATGCTCTGTAGAGCTCTTCCCTATCGATGCTGTCATACGCGGCTTTAAAATCAATTAAGCGATGGTGGGTATCGATTTGAAGCTCCTGGTTTTTTTTCCAAGATCTGCCGTATTGTGAATATTTGGTCGATAGTGGACTTTCCTTCCATAGAGGATCTTATATGCAATGTTAAGGAGACTGATGCCTCCATAGTTGGCGCAATTTAGAGGGCCTTCTTTTTATGTATCGGGCAAACTATGTTGAGATTCCTTTTATCGGGCATGCTTTCTTCCGACCATATTTTGCAGACGAGTTGGTGCATGCTTCCTACCAAGTAACCGCTTGCTGCTTTGGCAGCGATGCCGTCAGCTCCAGAAGTTTGTTTGACGGCACATTATGGCGTATTTTTCATTTGGATTTATACTTACATCCATATAAAGTAAAGCTCACACAACTGAAGGCAGGTGACCCTTCACAACGTCGTCGTAAATACGTCGAATGGGTGCTTGAACAACAGGTGCAGGTGGTGGCGACAAAGCACATTTCTCACTCGGTTGGAATGCTAACAAAATTGTTCTATTTGGGGTTCTAAGAATATTCAAGTAATTGAAAAGAGTCCATTACATCCCCACAAAGTCTCTGTTTGGTGCGCTCTTTTGTTCGGAGCTTACTTCTTATAAAACGACGATGGACCGTCAATTCGAAGCGTTATGGAAATGTTTTTGCCTGCTATTGAAGAATACGACTTGGAGAATATGATGTTTCAACAACTCAGTGCCACATGCCACACAACTCGAGCGAATATTGCTGTACAACAGCCGTTTCGTCAGACCGAAGGCTCTGTTGAAATATAATTATTGATCTAATCAGATATTAAGGTACTTCACTACACTTTTGCGCGCTAATCGCTGCCCGTGAAGATCAACGATGGCCATCTTGCGCCATGATTGCACGTATTCCTCGTGGCCGCAACAGAATTGTCTCCAACTTCTGGACGTTTATTTTCAGTTTCCAGTCGTCACAATATCTCTGAATCTTGTCGAAATCACGCTGCAAGAGAATTCTAACAACCTTGTGGCCGTTCTGTACGCAATAAGATCGTTAGCGTACGAAATTAGACTACCTATCAGATCGCGATTGTAAATGCTGAAGAGAATAGGCGAATTCACCACTCCCTGTTGAAGACCATTTTTAATTGTGAATGTTGTGGTAGATGTTATATTGCCACTTTTGACATCAATTTTACTATAATTAAGCATATCATAAAGTATATACAATAATGGCTTGCTTATGCCAAGCCTGCTCAGTTTTAGGTAAAGACCTTCTAACCATACGGTGTCAAAGGCCTTTTTGAAATCAACCATAACAGCACCTGTGCATTGTTGTTTTTGATTTGTTGCAATGGATATCAGAAACGAGTCTAGATGCAGCATGAATTGTGTCATGACCCGCCTTGAACCCGAACTGTTTATGTGGAATTGTCAGAGCCCTATTGATGATTTGTCCGAAAACTCTGCTGATGCTTCGAAGATGCACTGGATATTATGCACCATTCAGTGCATTATTGAAGAATGTAGTATAAATGTCAATTGCCTCCATCGGTAAATGTCTTAGTACATCGACACCTGCTGACTTTTTGTTTTTTATTGAGTTGAAGGTGAGCTGAAGCTCAATCTTCGTCACTTACAAGGGACTTGGTTCCAACGGAATAACCATCATGCCACGGGTACTACTAGCAAATGAATTAAGAATTGTTAATAGCTATTCGTTTAAAAAATTGGTACCTGTTTAAGCCCTTGACAGTAGATTGTTTAAAATTGTGTGCCAATATCATTAGTACTGCGCTTTTTAAATAACAAAATTCTTTACCAGTAATGCTCAAAATTAAATAAAAGGTTGTTAAAAAATTCCCAACCTAATGACATTTATTTATAACAGTTGATTCTCTAAAATAATGTAAAAAAAAACAACATTTTACTGTAAACAGTGACTTCTAAATAATGACCGAATTCCATTTGAAAAATGCATCCTATTTATAAATTGCAATTTAAGCAAAACACAAAATGCAAATCCAACCCTTTTCCCACAGAAATCAATTTAATGTTGTGTCTTCACAGTTCACACTCCAATAAATATTGTACATAAATACCCGCCCTCATAGCATTACCATCATTTACATTCGTTTAACCCTGTTTCCTCTATACTCGAATGTACCATTACTATAAATATATACATTCCAAATGCATCCAAATAAATAAACACAAATAACATATTCTGATTGCATCCATTAAATATCTCCTTCAATTTCGAAGCAAAAGTTTCTCCAAAACACAAACCACATTTTCTGAATCGGTATGAAGTTTCTCTCAAGCTCAAGTCAAGAAATAATACCACAGTTTACATAATATGTCAACCCAACAATCAATTTAACATTTTCGAGATCACACATTCTCTCCATAATATAGAAGCTTGAAGCTATAGGAGCTATAAGAGTAGGAGCTGAAAGCTGATGGCTGATAGCTAGTGGCTGGATAGCTGATGGTGTGGTGCCCTTGTTCGGGTGCTAGTTTAATGTTGTCTATATATCTATTTTTTGATTTGTTGTTTGCAAATAAAACAAGGAGCAATAAAAGTAAAGGACAACACAACATGAACTATTCATCATACCAATTTATTCTTTCAACAAGTTTCAGAAAGAAACAATTTGAATTTTGTGGGATATAGTAAAAAATACCAACATCAACAATGATGGAACACTAAATTTAATGTCTTGGTGATGGACAGTTTAGGGATGAAATGGGAAATTTAGTGCACAAAAGGATCGCATGGACTTGACTTTGTGTTTTATGCTTTTTGACATCTTTGAATGAGGTTAAAAAAAATTGATTTTTTTATTGACAAATGGAACACAACTGAGAATTGATATTCTTTCTTGTCTGTAGTACTAGCTTTGAAGTCAAATAATTTTTCAAACCAAACATTCAAAAATTCAAGTGTGATAGAAGGTTAGAAGAACTATAACTAATTCCTTAAATCTGAGGACCAATCAACACAAGCTTCTATCGAGTGTTTTTTTTTGAAGAAATTGATAGTTCTGTAGTAAACAATATTTGGAAACAAAATGATTATAGTCACTTTTTACTCCTTTCTTGTTATCTCAAGTTAGGTGCGTTTGAGAAATAGTTTTTACATGTAGTTTACACGGGACATAGTTGATGTCCATTACGGTCATTAAAACCGATTAGAGGATCAATAATAAAGTTGCACTCGTTGAGTTTCTGACTTGTACATTTTAACACGAATTTTGGAGAAATTTCACAGTTATTTTGGAGTATTTGTCAAAAACTCTAAAGGGCCTTGCACATGAGAGCGAACAACGAATGGACGAACAAACGTGATTTTACACATTTAAAAAGTCAATTTCGTACAAAAAAAACATTAAAATTATAAGAAACCAATTGGCAATGATTTTAGGAAAATACATTTTTTTGTTTTGTTCTTATTTGTTAAAATAAGGAAATTTTGTAAAAACAATTTGGTAGTAAAGAATTGCACTGAGGCTGCTTCTAACTGTCAAACTCTATTCGCGTTCCACACACCATCCACACTGCAACCAGTGTTTTATTTTTGTGAGAAAGATCATGGTTGAGTAAAATATGGAGAAATTGGTAATGCAATTCTTCGTTGTCTGCGAATAGAAATAAAGCCCATGTAGGATAAGTTAAAATATGGGAACATCTACAGTTCGCAGTTCGTAGTTCGTAGCTCATGTGCAAGATGCTTAAGGTCACAATTTTTCTGAACAAAAAATTATTTCGTTTTTGTTGTTGGAAAAATTTTAAGTTTTTTAACGGTTTGTAAACCATCGAAATCAACCATATTTCAAGAGAATTTGACAGTTCATATGTTGACAGATAGAAAGTAATAAACTATATTTTGATCTATGTATATAGAACAATTTTTTTCAAATGCTTTTGAAGTTTTTAGGTTTTTGAATCATTTGAGATCATAGTTTTAATATTGGCAGGCAGGAAACAAACAATATTTTGCTATAATATTAAAAATTCAGAATTTCCAATAGAAAATTTAAGATTTGTCAGAAGGTTTTTATAACATAGAGATTTGAGATTTTAAATTTGTACCTTTTTTATTATGATTAGATAGAAAAAACAACTAAAATAGACACGAAGTTTCAATTTCAAAATTCTTGACATAATAAAGTCAACAAATTGATTTTGCAATAAATTGAGGGCTAAGTGCGCTACATGAAAAGTTGAGCTTTTTTGTTGGAAGCAAATATCGTTGAAGCTTAGCTGAATTTCTTTTGGTAACAAAAAAGAAGCATAGCTCCATAGCGCTTGCCGTATACCGTAAAGGCTTACATTAAACAGAAGAATCTTCTTTCGTGCAGAAAAATAGATCTTAGGGCCTCCTGCGAGGAATTGACAAATTTTGGAATTTCAATTTAGTAAAATTTGAAATTATATAAATGATCATTTTTAAAAATTTGAATAATTTAAATATTAAATGGACGATTTTAACCCAATTAATAAACACATTTTTGTTAAATCTTAATAAATGTCAAAGAGTCACGAATTGCAACTATAATATTAGAAATTAAAGTATCCATTTTGTGATTTCAAATTTAAAATAAACAAAAACTACTATTTATTTTAGTAGCATTCTAAAATAGCTCCATCGTAGTACTAAAAAGACTAAAATCTGGCTCCACTATTTTTAAAAGCTAATAAAAAATTAAAATGGGTTAAAGACGAAAAATTGAGGAAACCTTTTGCTTGCTTAATTTTTCATAATAGAAACACAATAAGTAAATTAATATTTCGCCAGTTGTCAGATTGAAGAACTACCTAGCTGTCAAAATAAAAATTGAAATTTTGATAATGCATCGTTTGAATGGCGCTGTCATTATTTAAAACAATTGTTGAAACTCCAGATAATATAAGTGAAATTTATGTGTGCAGAAAATTCTTTTGTGGTCTTAAAAAGCCCAAAAAAATTGATATTGAGTTGAAATATGATTTCCAACTTTTGTATAGTTTGACAGTTAATGCTACGTCTGTTATATTGACTTACGTTAGCTACATTAAATGACTCGATTATCTAGCAGACGTTACTAATGTAGTTTTTGAAGAAAAAAAATGGAATTCCTGCCATTTTTGTTGAAAATTTAAGGACTTTCTTAAGAGTCCAATATCCAAGAACAGCCAGAGTTTCAACGTGGTTTATTTTGCGTTTTGATTTTGACCCACACCCTAATATGATTTGAGTGCGAGTGAACTCGTATGGTTCGATAGCGATTGCGAAAGATTACGTAAATTATCTTTTTCGTATCTAAAATTGTTTAGATCCACAAAAGCTTTAATTTTCAAAAATATTTGCCTACATGTCAACAAGGAATACAAACAAGTATGTACAACGAATTACCTTAACAAGCTAGCAAAAAAACTCACTAACTGCAAGAATTTAAAGAAATTTTGGAGTACTGTTCGAGAATTGGGTGGACGTAATAGAAATATGATGAATACTCTCGGAGCTGAGACACTTGTTGCTCACATTAAAACACTTTTGTCGGTAGGTGAATTAGATAGTCCAATATCATGGAGTGATCTGGAAACAAGTTTGAGTACGTCGAAGAATAACAAAGCTCCAGGCATAGATGGAATTCCTGTCGAGTTTTACAAAAACAGCACTGATCAAATTAAAAACTAAGAAAGGAGATTCAAATCAATTGCGGAAAACTACAGAAGAATTTCTATTCTCAACTCTATGAGGAAGATTCTGATTTCACTTCTGTACGAAAGGCTCAACTAAAGATCACATTTTTGCACTTACCAGAACTGCCAGGACGTCTATCGAAAAGAAAAAGAAATTGTTTGCTTGTTTTGTAGACTTCAAAGCAGCATTTGATAAGGTCAACAGACAGTCTTTGATGTATACGCTCTCATTACTAGGGATCTCTCGAAAATTACTAATGATGTATTTTAAATGGATTAGAGTTTTCGGATTGGTTTAAAAAAAAACGTGTGTTCCACAAGGCTGAATTTTGAGCCCAATGATGTTTGCTTTGTTTATCGACGATATCTGTGATGAACTTCCAGGAGGAACGATCTTTGCCGATATCTAAGTGAAAGTTTTCTATACGCGGGATTTAATTGTACTAGCTGAAAATCCTTTCACTCTGCAGCTACAAATAGACAGATTGAACTCCTTTTGCGAGAGGTGGGTCTTGCATGTTAACATAAGCAAGACGAAAACAATGATTTTTGAAGTGCGTCAAAAAAGAAGGCTTCCGGAAGAGAATTGGTCACTCAATAATTAACGTATTGAGGTAGTACAAGAGTTTAAATATCTCGGAGTATTGCTTACGCATAATTTAAATTTTTTCGAAGTATGTCACACAAGTCTTGTCCTGGCTTAAAGAAAACGTGATATCAACATCTGATATCCGTATTTTCTCAGATAGCCAGGCCGCTAATAAATCTCTTTACTCTGTCTCTACAAACTCTATAACAGTCCATAACTGTCGATCATCTCTAACGGAGATGGCACAACAGTTTAATATTCACTTTTTCTGGGTGCCGGGCCATAGAGACATTCCTGGAACGGTACAGTACAGCCCATCCTACAACGTTTGGCAAGTACTGGCACTCCAATCGCTCCTTGTAAACTGCTGCTAATGCAAGACGCTGTGAGGAGGGCAGGCACCAGGTGGAACAACATCACCACGTGTCAAGTCACAAAAAAACGTCTGGCCAACACTGGATTTAAAACGTTCAAGGTGCTTGCTCTCTCTAAGCAGATCGCATATAAGCTCGATAATAGGTGTCATAACCAGACACTGTCTAATAGGAAAGCACGCCACGAGACTAGGCGTATTCTCAAATGACTTTTGCAGAAGCTGTATGGACAAGGAAGAGGAAGAAACGGTTCTTCATCTTCTCTGCACATGCCCTGCTTTAGCTCGAAAACGCAAGAATTACCTAAGAGAATTCTTCTTTAACGATCTAAACGATCTAAATCATATCAGTATAATCAGCCTCTCACGTTTCGTAAGGGACTCAAGCTGGTTCCATTGAGCTTAGGAAGAAGCCTCAAGATTCATGTGGTATCACAATGGGCCATTGAACTGGCCTAAGTGCGTCCGTTTCCATCTTGGACAGCCACTATAACCTTACCTAACCTTACCTATGTCAAACAAAAAAGCAAAGAGGCTGAAATTGCGTTGAGTTTTTTTGCCAATCCAAAAATCGATCTTGTGTTAAAATATCGGGTCTTTCAAGCAACTGTTAACACTGATACATGCTACGGTGCTGAAGTTTTTGGATACTTTTGAGAATTTTGAAGCAATTCAAAGAAATTTTTTCAAATGTTTAGATTCCCAAATTCAACAACAAATTACACTATTTATGTGGAGTCTGGAGTAAAGCCAATATTTACTGAAAACCTCAAAATGAACTCGGATTACTTAATAAGATTGATGAAAAGGGATGAGAGAAGCCTTTATAAAATTATCTTTCTAAGAATATTTCAATCTAATAACACCCCTTTAAAGAATGGAGTCAGCTAGCTATCTCACATGAAACTTATTGGAGTCAAATGTAGATGAATGGAGCTATAAGTTTGCAAATGTTACTGCTAAAATTGATAAAAGAAATTACAATCAGCATCTCTCTAAAGCATCGCCAACATCCACGATGGTCCACCCTAAATAATTTATGTAGGCACGCCTTTCATTTCCGAAATAGTTTCCTAACGTATAGTCTAATCATTCGGCCTGTTACCATTATTTAAAACTTTTTAATTTTGTGTTTCAAATCACTTTAAAATTGATATTTTTAACTTCCCATATTTAGTTATTTATGTTTCAAAACATATTACAATTGATATTTTTTTTGTGTTTCAAATCATACCAAATTTGTTAATGATAGCTTATCAAGTTTTTTCTATTGCTTAGCTAATTTATTTATTGTATTATTATGGTAGGTTCTTTTTTCAAATTTTTAACATTTTTTAAATTATAAATTAATTATTTAGTTCAAATATTGTACTTTTAATATTTTTCTTTTATTATGAAATGTCAAATCAGGCAGACGACAGAATTGCCAAGTCCTTATTTTTAAGTAAGAATTATTGTTAAAATTTCATAAGAAAAAAAAAAAGAATTTATCTATCTATTTATCGAGGGAAATCAGAGAACGCTATAATTTTAATATTTTGACACTGTGAATGTGGATAGGATATGAGGTTTTAGACTAAATTTCTAAGCGGAGAACTATTTCTATGCTATTCCATCATCAAATCAAACACATTTTCTAAGTACCTCAACGAAAATCTGCGGTCATAAAAACTGAAGACTTGATTTTTCAAACATTAAATTGTATGTATAGCTTAACATTAAATCCGATAAAAGTGCTTCCATTTCAAAATGTTGTTGATCTTTCTGAAATGCATTTCGAACTTTTTTTATCTGATCATAAAGACTAAAATAAAACTAATTAAATAGATAGATAGATAGATAGATAGATATTTTATTTCTTTCTTTAAAATATTATTTGGTTTGCTACCGCTCAGTTTACACAGAGATTTGATATTAAAAATATATCTTTCTACTGAATAAGTTATTTTTACAACATTATAATTACAAAAAGAAAACATTTATATTTTGAAGGAAAATATGATAAAAACCTTTTTAAGTAAAACAAACATTTCAGTAAGAAATAAAACACATAGGATACGTAAAGTAATAAAAAAGTTGAATTTTAATTGAATAAATATAAATAAATAAATAAGTTATTTAAACATATATATATATATATATATATATAACATATAAATTAATAGTAAATAAATAAATAAACAAGCAACTTATTTTGCAACAAATAATAAATAATCAATAATCAATGATAAATAGTAAATAATAAATAATAAATAACAAATAACAAATGATAAATAATAAATAATAAACAATAAATAGTAAGTAATAAATAACAAAAATAAATAAATACATTTTTAAGTGTTTAATTGCACTACCAAAGGATTGTCAGAAATATCACAGTTCATTAAGAAAATATTAGTTAATTTTCGAATTCTTGTGCAAATCAGTTCAACACCTGTTTGATTATGAAGATCATTAGTTGAAAAATGCCAGGGTAGATTAAGCATCATTTTTAAAATTTTGTTTTGACACACTTGGAGTTTTTTAATATGGGAGATTGCGCAATTACCCCACACCTGACATCCATACACCAACATTGCTTGAAACACAACCTTTTGTATAATTATCTTATTTTCAGTACTTAAATGCGATTTTCTATTTATAAGCGGGTACAACATTTTAATTGCAATATTAACTTTTTTAATTATTTTACTGATATGTTCTTTAAAGATAAGCCGCTTGTCAAGGTTTATTCCTGGATAATGCACATTGGACTCCCATTTTATAGTAGCACCATTGACTTCCAGCTCATTACTGGGAAGAAATAATCGCTTTCTTTTTCTTGTGAAAAAGATTGATTTTATCTTTCCAGCATTTAATTTAATTTTCCATTTGTGATAATATCTCATTAAAATATGAAGTGCATTTTGAAGATTGGTCTCAATATTGAGACCAAACTCATGCGAAGAGAGTATGCAGGTGTCATCTGCATAAATCCCTGAATCACAATAAGGTAGCTGTGGAAAATCAGACGTGTACACATTATATAAGACAGGTCCAAGAACTGAACCTTGGGGGACACCATACTGAATATTAACTAACACGGATTTACATTTATTAACGTACACTTGAAAACATCTTCCTGATAAAAAACTTTGAATTGTTTTTATGAGAAAACATGGAATCGCGAATGTTTCTAATTTGTAAATAAGAGCATTATGCCAAACAGAGTCGAAAGCTTTTTCAATATCTAAAAGGACCATACCTGTAGATCTTCCTTCAGAACGATTATTTTTGATAATGTTACAAATCCTAAGGACTTGATGTGAAGTACTGTGGTGGCTCCTAAATCCAAACTGTTGGTCTGGAAAAATATGTTTTTCTTCAATTAATAAGTTTAGTTTTTTTTTATTACTTTTTCGAACACTTTACTCAAACTACTAAGAAGACTGATTGGCCTATAGCTACTAGGATTTTCCCTGTCCTTACCAGCTTTCAATATTGCTATGACCTTCGCTATTTTCCAGGTCTCAGGAAAGTATTGATTCTTCAAACAGGCGTTGATAATAAACGTTAGATACTTTATTCCTGACTTGGGTAAATTTTTGAGGTATACATTTTTTATATTATCAAGTC
Source organism: Eupeodes corollae (assembly GCF_945859685.1). Lineage (NCBI taxonomy): Eukaryota > Metazoa > Arthropoda > Insecta > Diptera > Syrphidae > Eupeodes > Eupeodes corollae. Next base: position 252,684,605 of record NC_079147.1, read on the forward strand.
CATCGGTTTTCCTTACTTGCAACTCCTTTATTATGGCGGAAACATCATCAACAGATACGTATTCATCTTCGGGTGTTTCTGTTATAGAAGATAAAATTCTATAAGAGGCAGCGTCTACCAAACTTATAGTATCTAGGTCACTTAGCTGTTGGGATACCTCATGGTTTTTTCTGAATTCTACAGCGAAAGCATTCGCCTTTTCACTATTAGTATAAAGGACCTCAATAGATATTTTAAGCGCAGGAATTATTCTTGTCTTATTTTTAATAATTTTAGAAATGTTCCAGAAAGGTTTATCATTTTTCTGTAACTGGCTGAGTGTTTGGTTCCATTGGGTATTTCGATTTTTTTGAACTTCCATAGAAATGAGTTTATTAAAAAACTTCAACTGATGGCGATGTACTGGCAAACGATATCGTTGCCACTGTCTTTTAATGCCATTTCTGACACGAATATATTTTAAAATATAATCAGGAATGTTACTAATGTGATGCTTTCTAAGTAACTTCAGCACTGAAGAATCTATTGAGTTAAGAATTTGATCAGAGAAACCTGAAACAAGTGAGTCAACACCTTCTTTGGTTCTAACATTGTCTATTTCCGTAGGCATATTTATCAGTTTAAGTTTTAAATCTGATTTGAAAATTGACCAGTTGGTATTTTTAAAATCAAAATAATATTTTTCTATTACTTGGAAAGAATGAAGAACTTGTAACAGCACAGGGTTATGATCCGAAGAAAGTTCGTCAAAAACTATAGGCTGAGATACAGTGTCAGCAGTGTTAGTGACAAAAAGGTCTAACACTGAAGGACTTCCTCTTTGGAGTTGGACCTGATGGAAACAATATGGAAAAAGGAAATAAATGTGTTAGATCCGACAGTATGTTGCCCCAAGAATTAGCTCTTATACAACCCCAATCTCTGTGTCTGCAGTTTAAATCACCACCAAGAATATAGTTTTTGTTTTTTATTAAGAGCTTTCTTAAATCAGATTGTAAGTGTTGTCTCTTTATTGGGGATGAAGATCCTCCCCGAAAGTATGCACAAATTACGTCAATAGTTCTACCGTTGAATTCCAATATTTTCTATACAAAAGGTACGTAAAGGTAATAAAACAGAATGTTGAATTGATTTTCGTACTAATATTGCAAATAGTACACCTGGGCGTATACTTACTTTTTGTGAATTTTCGATAAATTTCATATCTTTTTTTAATATTGCCCTAAAGCTTTATCACAAAGTCTACATAAAAGACCAGAGCAACGTTTATTAGAAAAGGTATAGCTTGATAAAATTAAATGAATCACGTACCTTCCATCTGGAACATGGCCCATTCTTACGTGAAACTTTTCATATTCGGCGTTGAGTAGATTATTTGCAGGAAAAGCATGAATTTCGAAAGCATGGTCAACAAATATGCTCAAATACATTGGCTCTTGGTCCTAACCACTCTGCTGAAGGAGGCAGTTCATTTGAATTCCCCTAGAGGCTAAATGAGTAATGATGTCGATGAAAACGTCAGCTTGTTTTAATTAGTCACGTTTGTGTGCGGAAGTAAAAACATAGCTCAATTGGAAAATAATTTCAAAATTCCTTGGAACTATATACGAAGTTTAAAAGTTAAAGAGCTTTAAAAAATAACGCAGTCATACACTGAATAGATATGTATTTTCAAATCGGTCATATAGCCTCACGTACCTATATATGGTATTGTATTTTGTCGTCATTAATGAAACAAACATCGTCTTCGTAGGGAACTTAAATCAATTTTTCAATTATTCGTACTATACACAACCCATCATAAATGTATTTTGTACCATTGTCCTTTTATCTAACTGAATGCATTCATAAAATAATGTCATTGTCATGATATCGCCATGGTTTGGATCGATAGCTCTTTTACTCCAATACCATATCTCCGCATCCATTACACCATTTTCCTAACAACCAAACGGGAAATACTTATACGAACGAGTATATCATCGTCATCATGTATTGTACATTTATATTTTCTTATTTTCTGCAATCAAAATCATAGTCATCGTCCTTGCTCAAATGACAGTCGTGAGTCCTCGTTATATTTTAACAGACATAACTAAATTGATATTTTTATATACATAAATATCTACAACAATAAAAGTTCTCGTGCTCAAAGTCGAAGAAACGACTTTTGTGTAATGTAGTACCGCATCAGTACAGTTAGAATACATATACATATATATTTTGTTCAAGCCACAGAGTTACAGGAAATTGATTTAAATACATATAACACCATAACAGCCAGCGCCAGCTACTGTCAGTTGTGTCCTTATCTCTGGCGTCAGCCATTTGACTTCCGTTTTGTGTGAAAAGGATCCAACAAACTTGTATAAAGCGGACTGTAAAACCATAGAAAAATAAAACACGGTATTTTTAGAGTCGGGAAAAGTGTTTAAAAAACCCGACTATCGATTCATTTTATTTATAATATTTCTCTGTACGATTACTTTTCTTTACAATAATTATTTGTTATATTTATACTTCATCCGAGGCCGGCCTGCTCGTGACGAGAGTTAAAAGGCAACTAACTCACAAAGTAAATATGAGTGAACTTATTTCTTCAAGTTACAATCGCATACAATTACAAGAATAAATATATAACTTTACTAATACAGAGGAATAAGACAATTGACTTGAATGTGTTTAGCGCATTCGATACAGTGCCAGCAAAAATTAACAATTTTTTAATATATATATTCAATTGGGCTTAACATAGCCGCATCTTATTTACTTGAATCTATTCATGCAATTTTTCGCTCTCTACGGGTATAATACAAATCTTCTGTACTTCTCGCTTCAATCTTCCTGTCTCTGTCTGTAAAATTACGGATCTGACGACGCCATCTTTGCTGGTGATGAGTTCGCATATCCTGCCCAGCGCCCAGGATGCTGGAGGGAAGTTTTCGCTCGCAATCGTAACTAGCTGTCCTATTCGAAGCTTCTCTTTTTCTCTACGCCACTTCTTCCGTTGTTGCAGAGTGGACAAGTATTCAGTACTCCATCTGTTCCAGAAATGTGTCAGCATCTGTTGTCGCTCTTTCCAAAGTTTAACGCCCACTGTGCTCGGTTGCCTGCCGATATCAAATGGGACTGGAAGTATGGCTGGCTCGCCCACTAGGAAATGCGCTGGAGTCAACGCCTGTACATCGGACGGATCGTCACTTAGTGGATGGATCGGCCTTGAATTGAGGATGGCTTCTATTTGTGCTAGAAGCGTCAGGAGCTGTTCATACGGTAGCACTCTCATACCAACTATCCTCTTTAGATGATACTTCATCGATTTCACGGCTGCTTCGTAAATGCCACCTTGATGTGGTGCGGCCGGTATCATGAACCGCCATTCTGTACTCTTATTGTTTAGATGAGCTATAGTTTGCTTTTCTGACCATTTTTGTATGGCTCTCTTCAACTCTTTGTCTGTACCGACGAAAGTCGTGCCGTTGTCACTGTACATTCGCTCGCATCGCCCTCTTCTGGCTATAAAACGCTCATAACATGCAATGAACGCCACTGAGGTCAAATCTGTGACCAAGTCAATGTGTACGGCTCGTGTCTTTAGACATACAAATATTGCCACCCAACATTTGCTTCTGGTTATTTGATCGCCTTGCTTGTCTACCATCTTTACTTGTAATGGACCCGCGTAATCTACCCCGCAATGCAGGAACGGTTTCCCAACCTGTACTCTGTCTGCTGGTAATTCTGACATTAGTTGGTGTTCCAACTTTGCGCTGTACCTGGCACATATTACACATTTGTGGAGGTAGCCTCTTAGCTCACTGCGCAGCTTCGGAATCCAATATTTTTGCCTGATAAACTGCATCATAATCTGTACGGCACCATGTTTGGTGCTACGATGTGAATGATCTATCACTAGCCACGCCAATCTAGAACCATTCGGTATTATTACGGGATGATTCATTTCATACGAATTACTGCTTCTGTCAAGTCTGCCTCCTACTCTCAGAAGTCCCTTGGAATCTAGGATTGGCTTGAGTGGCTCTAATTTGCTTTTCTCGGGAAGGTTGTTGTGCTCTTTTATTGCTTTCAATTCTGTACCATAGTACTGTCTTTGCGAATCTCGTAAGAGGTAGGCCATTGCTCTGGCTCTCTCTTCTATAGTCGGCTGCTGGATTCCAGGCTTACGCCTTTTGGCTCTTATCTTGAAAGTCGGATTGGCTGACCATCTTTCTATGAAACGCACTGTGTAGCTTAAGATATTGATTACTCTTTCCAGTTTATTGGAATATTCTAATAGAGGAACATTATTCCCTTTTTTCTTTAAACCTATACATAACGCTGGCTTTACTTGTGTAAGCGCGACTATTTTTAGTTCATCTTGTACCTGTACCAAATCGTCTGTACCAAAGCCGTATTCTGGCCAATCTGTACGTGGCCGTTGCAACCATACTGGGCCTTCTAGCCATAACCTGTTGTCTACTAATGCGGAAGCCTGCACGCCCCTGCTTAATAAGTCAGCGGGGTTGTCTTTAGTGTTGACGTAGTGCCAGCATTTTATTTCTGTGTTCGTCTGGATAGATGAAACACGATTCGCCACATATGTTTTGAGGTTGTATGGCAACTTATTTAGCCAGTGGAGTACTACTGTGGAATCTGACCACAAGAAATAGGGCGTATTCAGATATTCCATGGAGGTTTTTGCTTCTACAAGCAGCCTTGCCAATAACTCGGCTGCAGCTAGCTCTAGCCTTGGAATCGTTATTGTCTTCAACGGAGCCACTCGTGATTTTGACATCAATAACTTGCATGTACCTGTACCATCTGAGTTTTCTATACGAACATATATTACTGCGCCATATGCTACGCTGGATGCATCTGAGAACCCATGGATCTGTACATTTTCTGAGCCGATGGTGCCTAGCCATCTGTCTATACGGAATTTTTCAAGAGACGTAATATCATCCCAATAAACTCGCCATCTTTCTTCTACTTCTGCAGGAATTCTCTCATCCCAACCTGTACTTAGCCTCCAAATGTCTTGAATCATTATTTTGCCTATGACCGTGACTGGAGATATGTAACCATTTGGGTCATATAACTGTGCTATGCAGCTTACAACTTTCCTCTTAGTCAGTGTGCCAGCTAACTTTGGTGTTTTTACTTCGTATGTAAACTGATCTGCTGCTATCAGCCATTTCAGACTTAGAATGGATGATTTTTCCTCCCCCGAAAACACCAAGGAGGCATCCACTGAACTAGGATTCATTGCTTTCATGAACTTGCTGGAGTTTGATTTCCATTGGCATAATTCAAACCCAGCGCCTTTTAATATTCTGTACATGTCTTTGGCTAATGCAATTGCTTTCGTTTCATTGATCTCGCCTGTTACACAGTCGTCCATATAGAAATCATTTCTGATTGCCATTGCTGCTTTTGGCAGATTATCTTGTGCCTCTATTGCGGCTTGCATTACTGACCTCACCGCTAAATGAGCTGATGACGTTAGCCCAAAGGTGACGACTGTGAGCCAATACTCGCATAGCAAATCGTTTTTGTTCTCTCTCCAGAATATGCGCTGAAGGTCCCATTGCTCTTCATTTAGACGGACCTGATTAAACATTTTCTTAATATCGGCGCATATTGCTATACGATGCCTTCTAAATCGCATTACTGTCTCATGCAGGTCTCTCTGGAGCTTTTCGCCTAGCATCTGGATGTCGTTCAGCGAAATTCCCATGTCTGTACAACAGCTTGCATCGTATACGATGCGAAATTTCTTTTCTATACAATGATGAGGTATGTAATATACTGGCTTATCTGCACTAGGATTTCTCCTTACTATCTGTACATGTCCTAGTTCAATGCTCTCACGCATCTTTTCTACGTAGGCCATTCTCATCTGTTCGTTCTTTTCTAGTTTTTTCTCTAGGCACATAAATCGGCGCAACGCTGTTTCACGCGAGCTACCTATATTTGTATAGTTTGGCTTTAGAGGCATTTTGACAACAAACACGCCGTCATTGTCACGATAGTGGGAGGACACAAAATGCTGCTCCACAAGTTCTTCTTCTTCTGACCTCTTTGAGCATGAGCCGATCTGGTCCATCTGCCAAAGCCTACTAAGAAGCTTGTCTAATTGCTCTCCAGCAGTATAGAATACCGCTGGACGACCATTGCTTGTTTCTGGGTCAACCGTACGACTTGATCCCATCACTAATATACCAAGTGAGGATTCTAGTAGTGTCGTTCCGGACAGTGTTCTGCCAATCACTGATTTGATTGATTTTGCAAAAATGCTTATGCCTAATAATATTTCCACCTCCCCCGGTTTGTAAAACTCAGGATCGGCATATCTGTACGAGTCTGAATACCCTTGGGTATTGACGAGCCTGAGTGGCAACCTCGGCTGCCACTGGCAATTCTCTGGCAAAAACCAGAATGATTCCGCTACATTATGCTTGCTTGCTCTGGTAGCATACCATGGCAAAATCTTTAGCATAGCTTGCCTCTTGACTAGTAATGGTACTCCATCAATACCAACTAGCTTACCTGATACTTGCCTAGTTTGAATTTTAAGTGCCTTTCTCAGTTTGTCTACCATTAAATTAAGATGGGAACCTGTGTCAAGCATTGCTCGATAAGGACCTAAAAGAATACCTTCTACCTCTACTTTTACCATAGCAGTTGGTATTAAATCTGTACTACTCTCTACATAATTAATAGCCTGTACATATCTTTCATAATTTATTTTCGAAACTTTGTTTGGAAATACATCTTTTGCAATAGACCATTTTCTCTTATTATACGGCGAAAGCTGCGGCTCTGGACTCTCTTCCCTCTTTGATAGCAGGTCTATTTTGCTGCTGATAAGATCCAACTTGTTAGAAAATGAGGCTCTACCTGATGATTTTCCTATCATTGTGGGAGCTAGTTCTGTACTGGTTTTGTTTTTGTCTTTCTGCTGGTCTTCATGGTTTGAATGATCTGTACTTCGAATTTTGATTGCGTTTTGGAATGGATTTTTCATAATGATGTTTCGGTTTTTATTTTTTATTCTACGTCTGTACGCTGTACGACCTGTACATGAGGGCTTGAGACGTCTGCCCTTAGCTGCCAGTCAATCGGCTTTATTCTTGGTGCGTCGCCTGGCTACCGATCCGGAGGCAACGTCATCTGCCACAACAGCAAGTGCCGGCTTGTTTACCTCTCGTTTTGGACAGAGGTAGATGTTGTGCTTAGGAGCCCCCAGACATCTGACGCAGCCGCGCATAAAGCAATTATTCTCTTTATGCCCATGCTTCAGGCAGTTCGCACAGATTGCGCGTCTTCCAACGTAATCTGTTCTGCCTCTTAAAGAGAGGGCTATAAAGTCGGGGCACTCCCATAACCTGTGGCTCTCATTGCATACCTCGCATGGCCTTACCTCGTCTCTACTTGGCTTCTGCCTTTGTCGCTGACCGAGAGCAGCGGCTTCCCGTGGGTGCCCCTGTCCGTGACTCCGCTGACGGGTATTTGAGACATTCGACAATGCTGCTGCCTGCTTGTCGATAAATGCGAGCATGGTCGCCAGCCTGGGATGGTCGGAATCTCGCTGCAGTTCCCATTGGCGTGCTGTCTCTGGGTCAAGTTTTTCGGTGAGGATGTGGATCACGAAAAAATCCCAGTGCTCGACTGGGTGACCCAACGCCTTTAGTTGTCTCATAACCTCATGAGTGCCGTTAGCCATGGCTTGTAGGGCGCATGCGGAGGGACGATTGCGCAGCTCTGGCAGATCCAATAGTTGGCGCAGGTGGTCGCGCCCAATGAGATATTTTTTATCGTACACGCTATTTAGCCGTTCCCAAGCATCATTATAGTTCTCCTCGGTCAGTTGCCATTCACCGAGAGTGGCTGCGGCATCGCCAACAAGAGCTTTCTTTAAGTACGAGAACTTGAAGGCAGGCGAGATCTTCTCATTGTTGTGCACTGCTGCCTCGAACATATCACGGAAGCCTATCCATTTGGTATAAGCTCCGTCGAACTGACCCCATGTATTAGTAACATCCTGCTGTTGGAACGGCATATTGACCTGTACTTGGATCTGACGGCTATCGTCACCTGTACTTGGCTGGCTCTCGGTATGCGGGCATGTGGCTGCTACTTTTTCTTGGAGTGCTGCATTGGCCAGAAAGTAATCCACTCTCGTGGTTTCATATTCTTGTAAGACCTTTGGCAAGTCTCTCTTGCTAACCACATCTAGCGTGTCGTCGGTTAGAGCTTGAAACTTGGCCCAATCATCTTCCAATGCGGTTAAACGCAATTTGGCATGGATGTATGATAACTCCCCAAATTCATCTGACTCCACAAGGGCCTTGGTGGTCTTGATGGCATTGGCTGCACAGCGCGCTCTATTCGTGAACATTTCTGTTTACTAGAGAAAAACAAAGATTCCCGGTTAGCCTTATGAATTCTTTTATCTATTCCTAACAAGCCTGTAAGCATACATACTTAGGCATCTGTACAAATTTATCAAATCTATGTATTATCTGTACAAAATATAAATCTATGTTTAAACCTGTAGGAATCTATCCTAGGCATCTGTACTCTATATTTTAGGCTGCAGGAATTTGTCCTAGGCATCTGTACCAGAAATATCAAAATCTATATCTTAGCCTGTAGGAATTTGTCCTAGGCATCTGTACCAGAAATATCAAAATCTATATCTAAGCCTGTAGGAATTTGTCCTAGGCATCTGTACTTGAAACATCAAAATCTATACCTTAGCCTGTAGGAATTTGTCCTAGGCATCTGTACCAGAAATATCAAATTTTATTTATATATATAAGTGCTCGGCTTATCTGTAGTGGCTTTGTTTCTATTTTAATCTTGTGCCTGCCTATATGTGCTTTTTCAGTGCCTATATTATCTAGTGTGCGTGCTAATTTTCAGGTCAACTCCCCCGCTAGTGTCAGAAACCTGAAAATAAAAATATTGTAGTGAACTGCCCATTCTAAGGAGAACAAAACACGAAGAGGCTCTCCCAGTTTTCTCGCCTCAGTATTGTATTCACTGTACGCACTTAACGTGTAACCAAACAGCTCCAATACGCATCTGCAGCTGCGGACGACAGGGACTGAGGGCCTACATTCTGATCCGCTCTATCCCCGAACGGACGTTCTTCTACTTCAATATAAGATAGGAAGTAAGAAATAGAAATAAGACACCAACGGGAACTTAGACCTGATTGTTCACTTGCCTGCGTATGAATATCTATTATTTGTTTTTTGCTTGATCTCCAAAAAAACTTATAAAGCGCTTAATATTCCAATACGACTTACGGCTTCCTATTGCAGTTCCAGCATATAGGCGTTAGCTACCAACTCCCGTCGAAGTGGCGCCATAACATTTCTTGTTTTGTTTTGCATATATCTGTACCTGAATTCAGTCTTTACTTCTATTTGCTGTACTCTATACTCAACGTTCTGTACTCTTTTCATTTCTTTGTCTTTACTCTTTACTTTATATTCTTTACTCTTTTACATTTTTATTCTATTTCATATCCTATACTAGAGCCTCTGTTAAATCCTGTACCTATTAGGTTAAATCTTTGTACTTCAAATTATGTTGACAGTCTGTACATATTCTTTTATTAATTTACTAATCTATACTTTAATCTATACTCTATTCATCACAACCTCCACGAAGCTATGCTACTCTATATACCGTTCTAACTGTAACGCTTCATACCCTCGTTGCGAACGCACACTTGTATCTAGAACTGGTGCCATATAACTTGCAACTCATGTTCAAAGACCAGTACAATCCCAAGAGAATATGATAGCTTAATCTGCAAATGGTTAAAGCAAGTGTTTGCGTTCGCATTAGTAACTCAATGCGCTCAAACTAAACACTGCCAATAGCCAATCGCATTGGAAAAAATGTTCTAAGCTGTACTACCCTTATATAAGCATTAATTAACTGATGTTTTTAAGTTCAAAAATAATCTACATGTACTTTGTATTCAAAACTCTGTACTACAAAATTCTATATACACTTCAAATTGGCTCTATACAGTAAGGATTCTTCTCCTATTTAACAGGGCTCTCATATAAATACCTCGCGTCGCTCACCCAGATGCGCTGTCTATATTCTTTTCATATACGTAAGAGACTTATTTAATGCATTCGCTATATTTTATAACTATACTGCGCATTATGGGCGGAGTCTTCTACTTGCCATTTGTCTTCGCATGTGTGCATGCGCCAGCGGTGGTTGTAAGCCACGCACATGGACACATGAGAAAGAGTATACCCCTCTCCATGCCGATGCTGGTTGTATGCCCTCATCGGCATAGAGGAATAGCATTCTCTTCCCCTCCATTTTTTATTTTGCCAACAATTTCTTTGCAGCTGGCTGTCTGGCTACGAACAAATTTGCTGCCGAGTGAATATGCATGTATGCATACGAAGCCTGAGACGGTTTGCTCAAGTTGAGGTATATACAATATACGTCAACGAAACTTAAACTAGAGAAGGGAATTTACCTTTTTTATATTTATATCTTTCTGCGCGTATGCACATGGAAACTTCCAGAATTATATACTTTGCTGCCGTCTCAGCGGCGCGCGTCGTTAAGACGAATAAATAAATAATAATAAAAAATTGGAATACATACGATGGCACACGACGCGGGCTTTGTTTTTGCTCGTCTTATTTGTGTTTTGGCTTGTTTCTGTCAACAGAACATCCACACAAAAAGTACCGTAGCAAAGGAACACTAGCACGTCTTACCACCCGGCACTGCACATATCTATCACTACCCTGAGCACTTTTTAATTATTTTATATTTTAGAGACTTACCTGTACCAAATTTTCTTTTTCTTTTAAATTTCTGTACTTCTTTTTCGAAATATCTGTACTTTTTCTTTTTTTTTTTTTGAAATTTCTGTACTTTTTTCTAATTTTAATTAAACTTTCTTTTGAAACTGTTTTAATTTTGAGATTTTGTTTTAATTTTGGATTTCACTTCTACTTATCTACTTGTCAACTTCACTCTCTGGTGGTTGAAACTAAAGTGACGCTATCGCATTGCGCGTAGAATTTTCTCTCCTCTTCATTTTAGTTTGTGGCTGCTATGTACATATTTACGTGCACATAGGCAGCTGCGTAACTGTTGCACAGGCTTGCTGTTGCCGTGTTGTTGCGTGTTTTTTGTTTTGGTCTAATTTTTGCATGGGTATGTATAAGACCCCGTCGCGACGGCGCGCGACGTTTGGCGAGGCGACAAGAACCAGCATGCTTGTTTATGATAATAATTTTTTTTTGTTGTTTTCTGTACTTTGCTTTCTGTACAACACGACACGGCACCGCACCAAAAAGAGGGTTTACGGACACAACACATTATAACAAGGGGAGCACTTTTACCGGTATATTTTTACTATGCTGGCGTTATCCGGTCTCGACGTGGACCAAAATGTATAAAGCGGACTGTAAAACCATAGAAAAATAAAACACGGTATTTTTAGAGTCGGGAAAAGTGTTTAAAAAACCCGACTATCGATTCATTTTATTTATAATATTTCTCTGTACGATTACTTTTCTTTACAATAATTATTTGTTATATTTATACTTCATCCGAGGCCGGCCTGCTCGTGACGAGAGTTAAAAGGCAACTAACTCACAAAGTAAATATGAGTGAACTTATTTCTTCAAGTTACAATCGCATACAATTACAAGAATAAATATATAACTTTACTAATACAGAGGAATAAGACAATTGACTTGAATGTGTTTAGCGCATTCGATACAAAACTGTTCTAATATGAAAACAGAGAAAAACAAAAAAACCTTACTTTTTAATATTGCGAGTCTTTTGTACGTCAGTTTTTTCTTGTTGCTTTAGATTTTCTTATAACAACATACAAAAGGCGACACAATCCTTTATGGTGTTTCTTTTCAATTTTATTTATTTATTCATGCAACAATTAAAATAAATAAAGAAAGGAAAACTTAATTCTTCTTCAGTAAATTGAAACTACAAAAATGTTACGAACTGTATAAGAAAGAATAATAAAAAACAAAAACAACAATTTTAAAAAAAGACAACCAAGAAATATAACAGACTTAAAAATAAAGCTCATGAAGCATAGCAATAGAAACACAATCAACTTTTTGTTTCGAAATCCTTGCTTTTTGTTTTATAAAACCATCCTTTTATTTTGTCCTGAAATAGGAACACATATACCGGAGAACATAGCAGAACGAAAAAGTTCCCTTCCGGCTGGTCGGCCGGCGTGGGCGTGGGCGTTGGCGTAACGAACAACAAGAAGGACATAGAAGGTAAAACGAGACGTTGGGATGATGGTAGATAATCTGAGACAGTGGATTTGCTCTGTTAAATTTTCGAGGGCCCAGGATTGCTACCAACAAGGATCATTTTTGTATCAGTGGTAAAAGGATACTCTGAATTACAGAATACTGAATTTTGACCAAGCTGACCTTCTTCTTTGTCTTCCATGGAATTTTTTAGCGGATGAAAGGTGATAGGAAAAAAAATCAAATTTCAAGCTTCAAAGCATTCGGTAGCAAGTCAATTTTTCAAAGGTCTGCATTTTTTGGTTATCTTTTTCCATCGAGCTGTTTCTGCTAGATCAAGCGGGTTGAATCCCCTCCTGGGAACATGACAATCGAAGAAAAAAGTACATTTGAACAATAGTTTAAGTTTCCACATCCAAGTAGAAGAAAAACTACGTCGAAGACGACTAAGGCGACATTTGGTTTAGTTTTTCTTTAGAAAATCATTTCAAACTTGTCACGTACACGATAAAAATGGGTCAAGAACAAAACTCAACCTCACGATTATGCGAATGTGCACTCCAATCTTACTCTAGCTGTCACCACTCCTGGCCAACATCATCGTCATCATTATCATCATCATCATTTCCAGCGCCATCGTCATCAGGGCGAGGTGTGATAGTGTAGTCGTTTCTTAACCAACATCATCCTTATGGCTCATGGCCATCAACAGCAGCGTCAAGCGGCTACATGCAACTTGAGGCACTTTTGACGATGCAATGCACAAAGGAGATGATAAAAATATAGTACATATAGATTTTGAGTGAAATATAGATATGCATATCCTTGTAGAAGAGAAGGTAGATTTAGGTACATACATAGATATAGGGATAACTTTAAGCTTATACAAAAAGTTTGAGAGAGAGTCTATAAGTCTGAATGTATGTATATGATAGTATGTAAAATATTTATGTAGATAGGAGTATTATTTCAAAAAACAAGATGGTTTTGGTTTGAAGTGACAGATTTCATTTACATTTTTGGATTTGTATCCTTGACAAAATTTTCAATCTTCTGTCAAATATAAAATGGTGAATAAAATATGATTTTGTTTATTTTAAGATTAAATTTTAGGAATAGTGGCTGTTTTCTTTCCACATACATACATTACTACATGTGTACAATTGTAAGTATATCAGATTGCAATTGATGAATGTCATGTTCTTAATTAAGTATCTTCTTACCTGGTTAGATATTTGACAAAGGAAAAGTAGGATTTGTTTGACAGTGACAGAAATCACATTCTGCAGGCGAAATTGATATTCTCCGATGTCATCCAACATATTTTCAAGTTTAGTGACATTTTTTTGAGAAATGTCAGCAGAAGGTAAATTATTCAATGTATAAAATTGGAAACTATTCAGTGGGCAAAAATATCGTGTTAAAGAACTACGAGTGATTAAAAGCTCTCTAACTAAGGCAGTTTTGTTTATTGACGTATCCATTGAAATAAAAAAGAGCTGGAGGCATTGTTCAAGCGTCATTCAGTCTGCCAAAAAAAATTTAACATCTGTCAAAATATTGAACACACATGAATCCAATGCCATGAATAGCAAGCTGCATACGAATTCCAGAAAACTGTCTAGCAGCATTGTTATAACACAAATTTTAGACATTATGACATTTTCCGACAGCAAGTGTACTTCATTCAGTTCGAATAGCAATATGTTCAACCACAGAACCTGTTGCTTGTTAAGCATTCCGTCACCGTATACAACTGACAGTTCTATCTTTAATTACGTGAATTCTTAGTAGAAGCGACCCATAAACTAGACATCATCATAATATGTGCTGAAATCTTACCATTTTCTAGATTGACATTTATAGTCAATAATAGGTTTGTTTAATAACTCTAGATCTCTAGATCTTTTTAAATCATTTATCTGCGGAAGGTTTGTTCGATGGCTAAATTGTAATGGGATTAGAATGAATTGTATGTCCTAACACTCTCTCTCTTAATTTTTCAGTCAGATTTGTTATTTTATTGCTGTCTTAAGCAAAAATATCATTACCGTTCAATGTAAACTTCCTTTTGAGTTGATTTTTGAAGTTTCGTATCATTGCATTTGAGGATGGAAGTATACATGAAAGTGATTGCACAAAGGGACTTTTAAACTTTATACTTTGGAAATAATAAGTGCTGTAGGTTTTTTTAAAAAGGTGTACAACATGTAATGAATTTAAATAAAATGACATATAAGAACTCTAGAGATGGCTGCCTGCTAGGGTTCCCATTGTATCTCTGAGGTAACATATTCCTTTTTTGCTCCCATCTTTTTCAAGAGCTATATTCTGTTATAGCTACCTGTTTCAAAAGCAATGATTTTACTTTCAATTTTTCAATTAAAACAAATTACGCTTTATTTAAGCTGGTTGCACACCATGCAACTAAGTTGCTTGCAACTTAAAGTTCATAGAAGTTGGTTGCGGAATATTGTGCTACCTTTTTCTCTTTTCATAAAGATTGCAAATGGCTTTCCAATCAGTTGCTCAATTTTTATTTTACTTTTGGTTTAATTAAGAATCAATACTTGCACAATTGACAGGACACATTTTTCAGGGATTTCAGCCATATTGGCCTCTAAGTAATTAGTCGGCGAGAAATTACACTGTCATTAAACGTTTCTTGTAAAATTGCGATTGTCGTTTGAAATTTCGTAAGGATCTTTAAAAATATCAGTGCGTTGTTGCAGAATTTGATTTTTAGTAATGGCGTTATTTTTACTTGTCAAGTGTCAAAATATGACAGCTTCAAAAGTGACAACAGTCCAAGCTGTTCCGAATGAAACCTGTTTAACAAGAATTTAAGTTCTATCAATTGCATGATCGATTTTCTGGTTGGTTTGGAGAAGATAAAATACTTTAATACGATATGTTAGTTCCATATAATTTACTAGCTGAATTAGTCACTCGTTGCTGTCGCTAACCTTTTTTGACATATTACATTGTTGTAGACTATTTAAGGGGAATGATAGAAGAACATCAGACATGGGCACCACCATGTTTTTTTTATGACTGACCTTCATGACTGATTTTCTACTACCGTTACTCCTTATAAACAGTACAACAGTGACAGTTAAATTTATGTATGTATGAGGTATGCAATATTTTGAATATATTGAATTATAAATACTTTTAATTTCAATTTAATTTAACACTAATTGGTGTAAAATTCTTTTGATTCACTTGTTTTTTGCTAACACAAATAGGTTCGTGTAGTAAACACGTGAACACGCTACATTTAGCTTACTACGAGAAAAACATGGATTTTCCAAATCTAGGAAAACAATTGGACATTGTTTGGTCTTGAGACTTATTTATAGACATGGCAAAGGCTAAACGAATTGGAAACTGTTACCAGCTGAAGGGTATGGTAGAATCATTGGAATACGTTGCTACAGTATTTAGAAATTGTTCAGAAATTCTACCACCAAACATTGAAATTATGCATTATGTTTGGAAGTTTGACATAGCGCCATCTATTGAATATTTGCTCAATCTAGTCAACAGATGTCTCTATCTATTACAATCGTTTGGAGCTTATAGATAATTTTGATTGTTAAATAATAACCAAATAATTTGCAAGAAAATAATATTGCGATCATAAATTGAGATGTAAGCTATCCTATCTTTGAACTTGGATCAAAATGCATACGGTGTACAATTTTTGATTAAAATCGGTTAAGTAGTTTAGGAGTCCATCGCGGACAAACATCGTGACACTTAATTTATATACATAGAAGAAGATTAATGAATTCGTATAGTTTAAGCTCTAATGTTTTTTTTTTGGCGTGGGTAGATTTTACTTATTTCTCTGACAATGATTGGTTTAATGAATTTATGTTTCTTGATTTGAAAAATATGTACATTACAACCACTTTATTGAAATTGTATTAGTGGGTTTTGAAAGATTTGTTTCTTATTTTTTCCAAAAAAAATCATCGAATTCAACTTGGATTAATAAGCAGCTCTGTGACTTAAAAAGTAAAAAACGTAATGCATACGTGAAATACAATAAATCACAAAATCAATGGGATTATGATAATTTTAGTAAATTACGTAAAGATTTTGTAGTTCTTAGTAAGTTCCCATATAGAGTTTATATCATGAATATTGAAAGTAATATAGTAGTACCCGTGGCATGATGGTTACTGCGTTGGACTGTCATGTAAGGGGTCTTGGGTTCAATCCCTGCCTGTGCCACCTTAATTCAAAAAAAAATTAATTTGCGCGGGTACTGCCTCTTGCGAGGAATTGACAAATCCTTCAAGAGTAAATCTTGTCACGAAAAAGTGCTTTCTCAAATTAGCCGTTCGGATTCGGCCTTAAATTGTAGGTCCCTTCCATTCCTGACAACAGTACTCGCACACAGGAATGGTTGAGAGTTGTTAGTCACTAGGTCCTGGTTCACAACGGACTGTTGCGCCACCCCATTTGATATAAAATAATATAATAAAATTTTATAATAAAATAATATAAAAAACAACAGTAAATCGTTCAGGTCATTTGTCAATTCTAAAAGAAAATCGATAGGGATTCCAAATACCATGTTTTTCAGAGGTGTTGAATTGTTTGCTAATTATTTCAAATCCGTTTATTTTCATTCAGGATTTAATAATAGTTCACTAAATAACATAAAAATCAGGTTTGATATTGGTTCAATCTAGTTAAGTTTTGAAGAAATTTTGTACCCGGTCGACCATCTGTTACCAATTTACCTTATTTCACTTCGTATGTCACTAATGCTATGGAACAAAAAAAGTGGACGCAGTATACACTGACCACCACTGTGAACCACCAAATACTTCTAAAAAAAACTTGAGATTTTTGGTTTTCATCCTCACTTTCTTAGTTGGTTATCATCATATTTATCTTGTAGAACACAACAAGTTAAGATTGGAGATACATACTCTAAGGAAATTGAGTGTACATCAAGTGTCCCGCAAGGTAGTCACCTAGGTCCGCTCCTTTTCATAGTGTTCGTTAACGATATTGCCTCGGTCTTTAATTATTGTGAATGCTTATTATATGTGGATGATCTGAAAATATTTTCAAACGTTTCGAGTTTGGACGATTGTCAACTTTTGCAATCTGACATTTATTCTTTATCAAATTGGTGTCACATCAATAGCCTTAAATTGAATATCAAAAAGTGTAACACGATTTCTTTTTCCAGAAAATCTCATATTTTTCTTATTCAACTATGCAATTGAATCTGTGGATTAAGATAGGGTTTCAAGTATTTAAAACTTAGAAGTTATTCTTGATTCCCAACTTTCTTTTAAAGGTCAATTCGATTATTTGGTTCCTAAAACCAACTCGCTAGTAGTAAAGACCCTTTCGTGTTTTTATCCCTGTATATATGTATCTCTCGTCAGATCAATTTTGGAATATGCTGTTGTTATTTGGAGTCTTATTTATATAGTTCATTCTGATCGGATTGAAAAGATTCAAAGACGATTTACAAAATATATATGTATTTAAGAAAATTGGTTAGAACTTTAGTCCTAGGTATGAGGCTAGATGCCAATTACTTGGAATAAAGTCGTTTCAATCAAGAAGAAAAATTCATAGTGTAATACATATTAGAGACTTTCTATGCTACCGTATTAAATGTCCATCTCTTCTTACCTTGGTACCAATCTATGTTCCCGCTAAGTCTATAAGAGCTAGATTCTTCTTATTCCAAAGAATTCACATGACAAATTATGGTAGTAATGAAACTTTATCAAGATCTATTATATATTTCAATGAAGTGTCTTCAAATATTGACTTTTTTAATCTTAATCGTAATAAATTTAAAACTGGAGTATTATATTTATTCACTTTTTAATTTGCTCTTGGAGTGTTTATATCTGTTAGCTGTTAGCTTGTAGATTAAATAAATAAATATCTACCCGACCTTATTGAAAAACCGTATACAAGGCTTGTCAAACATTTTAGTTTAGTCCTTATTCAAATATATTTCTGAACCAAGAGCTTTTGGAGTGATCTAAAACCAATCGAACTCAACACACTTCGTTTTACATCAGGCATAGAAAACTAATCTTTACTTCAGTTTCAAAGTAAAAAGGATTTTAAGTTTTTTTTTTGTTGTATGACTCAAATCAAACTCAAACCTAAAAGGAGCCCAACATGAATTCCAAGAATAAGTTGAAATTTTCTTTTTGTTTCTATTGAAATTTCTTTTCAAAAGAATTCCAACTTTTTTTGAAACAAAGATTCCATATCCGAATTACTCAAATTCCAATACAAAAGAAAAACAACTCAAACTTCTTATTCAAATTCCACGAGGAACATTAATTTACACCCATTAAAGAGATTAAAAATATTTTAATTTTTAATCTCAGATGATTAAAAATACTTATAAATTCCATAAAATTGTGCATGCTCTACTTGTCACAAAAAATGTTATACATTAAAATTCCCATTTACTTAATTTATATTTTTTTTCTACGTAAGCAAACTTCCTTCTAGAGAAATTACCATCTCTAATTTATTTTCTTCGAAAAATAAAATGCAAAAAAAGGACTCTTTTTTCCCAGAGTTAGAATATTTATACGCCTCACTGCATAAAACTGCAAACGAAAAATCAGTCTCAATTTTCGGTTAGGAGTGGGGTTTCAAGCTTCGTCCTCTCGACTATCGAATGTAATTTTCTACTTCAACCCACAAAGGGACCTTGCAAGTATCTAATCGGATTATTCTAGATAGCGTGTAGCGTGTACTTGAACATCAACTTTTTTATTTTTGTTAATTTTCTGCTTTGTTTTTATGTGTTCTATTTTTTGTTTTTTTTTTTTGCTTTTATTCAAAATAGATTTCATCGATAAATTCAACTATCCTTTCAGCAAGTTTTCTTTGAAGTTATATAGTTTTAGTTACAGTTAAATTTAATCGATAAAGTTTTACAATTTAATTTAAAAATCACCATTTTAATCTAGTTAATTGAAGGATGATGATGATTTTTGTCCTTGTCTGTTCAAATAAAAATAAAAGAGGGTAATTTTTCCAATATGCAGCTCTTGGGAATTGGAGTTTAGGGAGTAAAATTGTGAAATTAAAATTGATAGAGATAAGACTGTTTATGGTGTGCTGGAAAAATATTATTAATATTAAAATAAAGACAAGCGAGGTATCGTTAATTAAGCGATAAACTGTTATCATGATAATGGATAAGGATAACGACGTGCGAAATTGAATACAGAAATATTAAAACAGTTTTATGTGAACACTCAAAGTCGAATGATTAAATCTTTGAATGGCTGCGTTCAGCAAACAAATATAAATGGCGACTAAAATCCATACTAATAGAATGCTAGTTAAACAGTGAGATAAGCAAAACATTTAGTATGAAATAAACATAATTTCAATTCCTTTTTTTAAACAATGAAATAATTAAAAGAACGAAAAAATTGTTTTTGATCGATTAGTGTAAAACGAAGTATAATGAGTTCAAATGAATTCATTGAATGATTTGTCAAAAGATTGCAATCTTGCAAGACTCTGTTACAATATTTAATAAGAGGTATAGAAAAAAGGAGCAATTTTGTTCATGTTAACTTCGTGCATTTGTGTGACTGTAGTGAATTTGAACAATTGAAATCATGGAAGCGTGTGTCGATCCATTTTTAGTAATGAAGGAATTATAACTAGTCAAATATCAAAAAATGACAAGACTGACAGCTATCCATTCTATTCGATCCATTCATAGTAATGGCGGAGTTATTACTTGTCAAATGTCAAAAAATGACAAGAGTGACAGCTCTTGCGGACTTTTTAAAATAAAACCACTCATTTAAGACATCTATTGTTGAATTGTTGAATTCCGGAGGGGATGAAAGAGAGGGTGGCCAAAGGCTGCATGATGTTGGAATTATGTTGAACGAAGTAGCTATGCGCAGTATTATTTCCTTGGCGTCAATATCTGAAAGAATTATGACTGCAAGGTTCCGCTCAAAAATTCGCAACATCACAATCGTTTAGTGTTATGCCCCACAAATGAAGCTACCGAAGAAGACAAAACCGCGTTCTACACTCATCTTCACTCGGTTTACAGCAGTGTTCCGAGAGCCGATATCATAATCGTCATGGGAGACCTCAACGCTAAAGTCGGTGCAGACAATTACGGTCTGGAACGAATTATGGAAAAAAATGGCTTGGGGTCACTTAATGAAAATGGTGACATGCTTGTCGACTTTTGTAACGAAAATCGTTTTGTAATTGGTGGGACTGTATTTAAACATAAGACGTGCAACAAAGTCACATGGGTGCATTCAGATGGTCATACCGAAAATCAAATTGATCACATCATGATTCAGCAGCGATGGAGGAAGTCTATGTGTGATGTCCGAAATATAAGATATACCGATGTGGGAAGCGACCACCATTTGGTTGTCGAACTTCGTAAATCGTTGAAGCTGCAAAAAACGCCGAGACAGACGCTCAACGAAAGGCTGAATTGCGAAACGAATATCGGATTGCACTCAAGATGGTCTATAGTTGTGTGAAACGTGACAGGAGGGTGGGGATAGATGGACTCGCTGATAATGCTGAAACCGCTACTGATCACTCCACCTTCTCAGTTGGAAGAATCAATTTTGTGCTCTGTTAAATGAGGACCCCGTTGAACAGAGTGCTGAAGTGCCCCAACTTTACGAGATTCGCAGATCCTGCAGGGGTATTGACATCGAACCCCTTTCAGTAGCAGAAATTGAAACAGCGATTAATCTCCTCAAAAACAACAAAGCAACCGGGCTTGACGCAGTACCAGCGGCATTCCTGAAAGTTGATCCCGCCACAGCAGCTAGTATCTTGCATCCACTGTTTGGGAAAACGAAAGGTATTGCAGGGAATGGAAGGATGCAGTTATGGTTAAGGTGCCAAAAAAAGGTGATCTCAAGAACTGCAACAATTGGCGTGGTATTACCGTTTTGTCCGTTTTCCCAAAGCTAATGGCAAGTTTAATCCTCGAACGGATAAAGGCTTGAATTGAGACTACATTCAAGAGGAATCAGGCTGGCTTCCGCAGTGGTCGGTCGTGCGTTGACCATATCAACACCTTACGCATTGTTCTTGAGCGTCACATCCTTAAAATTCGCTGGCCACAAACAATATCTAACTGCTCTACTCTGGTCATGATCCAGGAAACGCTTGAAAAGCTGAAGTTGGGTTATACCTTATCAAAACGGCAATCAAAAGCCTTATTTCATGGGAGCCACTTGGGAAAAGGCTTATTAACGCTAGGTTTCAGATTCATCATTATACAGTGTTACGCCCCTACGACGCGAGGTAGCTTGCATCTGATGAAGAGAAATAATGCTTTTACAGTCAACTGGCTTTCGCCTACAACAACACTCCCCGCAGAGATATTATTTGGGTTATGCTAAGGTTGGCAGTAACAACAACGGACTAAGGCATGTGATGGGTGTTCATGGTGTCGACAATTGGAATGATTAAGTTAAAAAGTTCATTAACTTCTGAAACGCCAATGGCCTTGTGATTGGTGGCACTATGTTGAACATAAACTGTGTTATAAAATAAGCTGGGTTGCGACGGACAGGCAAGCGTCTTCCAACCAAATTGATCACTTTGCGATTAGTCGACGCTTTAGAAGCAGTCTTCTGGATGTCCGAAACAGAAGACGCGCCGACATAGGACTTGCCCGTGACCACCACTTAATGATAGCTACCCTAAGATTGCCTACAGTTAGAGTTCGAAGATCCAACGAAATAACAAAAACCTCCAAATTCAATATCGCCAGACTAAAGGATTCCACGGCCCGTCAACAATTTAGGGACCACCATTCTTACGAAATGAGAAATCAGCAGCACAATAAATGACGACATCGAACACAATAGGAATGCTGTGAAAAATGTTTTCATTTCAGGTGCTGACAGAATAGTCGGTCGGAAAGAAGGAAGCATCAACATTTGGCTTTCAGAAGAATCTTGGGCAAGGATCGACAAACGCAAACAGTTAAGGGCTCGAATAACTGCTGCACAAGGGTAAGAAACAAATGAGCTACAGTTCTCGTTCCACATGGAAAAGATCGAGGTTCACCGCAGTGTGCACCGTGACAACCGTAACTACATCAACACATTGGTGCAAGAAGCAGAAGATGCTGCAAACAAGTGCAACAGCAGGACCGTTAACAGAATAACAAAGAGCTGTATGGTGCACACAGCTCAAAGTCACACCTGGTGAAATAAGTAGATGTTACTGTGATAAGTTCGGTGGATAAGCATGTCAGGTGGAAAGAACACTTTTCCTCATTTTAAAACCAAGTTTTTGCAAACAACGTGCAGTCGATGCCTACAGAAGCGCTTGAGATGAGTAAAGATGAGATCATTGCCGCAATCAAAGCACTTAAGAACAAGCGAACTGCCTCACTCTCTCATAAAAGAAGCCTGGACCACCGAAAGCTTCACCGATGAGTGGAAGAAGGGAATAATTGTCAAACTTCCCAAAAAAAAGATCTAACAAAGTGTGAAAACAGGAGCAAAATTTGCGTTCTACCTGCCATTGCCAAAATAGTAGCAAAAGTCATAGTAGTCAGACAGGGCCAAGATTTTTGTTGTAATTGATAATAAAATCTCAAATAAATATTTCCTCGCAACCGGTGGAAAAAGTGGAGAGCTTTCAATACTTTGGAAGTATTGTCTCCATCGAAGGCGAAACCGAACAAGACGTCATCTGCCGCATCGGCAAAACAAAAGTGGTGTTCGGAATGTTGTCGATAGCTACAAATCTTCGTGAATAGATGTCTTCGTAACATCCTAAAGACTTTCTGGCCAAACCGTATATCAAATGAGGTCCTTGATAGAAGGACAGGTCAAGAACCTATAGACTCTATAATATGAAGGTGTAAGAGGCAATTGATTGGACGTAAGCTTCGAAAAGGTAACGGCTGCTTTGCAGGCCAAGCAATGCAGTGGAATCCTCTCAGACAAGAAGGAAGAAGCGCTGGACGACCAGAAGCGCATGTAAGTTTTATATATAAAACAGAGTACTTAAAGGTTTTACTTGCCATAATCTTTTTTGAAATCATTTTTGTTGCTTAAGAAGACCATTTCAAATTTACAAAAAATCGACTTTTTTAAAAATTTAAGAGTGGAGATAAGAGGAGAGGGATCCATTCCCCAAATTTTGAATCCAAAACACCGTAATACGCAAAAAACAAAATCCCGATAACCCGAAACTAAGAAAACTCAGAATACCGAAAACCCAGGTTCCCCAAAAATCCAAATCAAAAGTAAAACATTTTCTTCGAAGTAAATTATGTTTTCTGAATCTGAAAATATTGAAATTCTTGGATTTTGAGTATTTCGCTATTTTGTGTTTCAGGATTTCTCGTTATTGTGATTTTGACCCAGCATAGACCTCAAATAGACTACAAGAAAAAGTTTGAAAATCAACGACTCGATTTTTTTGTATTTCCCTAAAATATATATAACAACGAACTTTTAACGAAGTAATAAAGTCCTCAGGATAATTTTTAATATTATAACTGATTCGGTCTATAAACTAAAACCGACTAAACCAAATTTTCAAACAAGTTAAAAAAAACAGTCCCAGTTTTTTCGATCCAGAATGTATATTTCGCACGGTGGATGGTGGTGATCGAATTTAACACGTTTGTGAAAATTCACGAAATGAAATTAATTTCCAATTTGTGTCAATTGAAAATGAAAAAAAGTTACATTACAATATTCAATTTGAATTCGCAATCGAGGTCTCATTGTGCTGTGCCATGTGATTATTCCAGTGTGACAGGTTGATATCCTGCAGAGTACATATACGAATGGCCCTGATGTCCATGTCTGACCGACAAAAAGAAGATAACTTCCACATCCATTCAGAAAATATCCAACCCAAAAATAAATTTAAAAAATTAAATAATGTTGATTGGGTTGAGTGTCACAAGATACAAAAAAAAGTATGAATTTGATTGAACATCATGGTTGAGAATATAATATGGATATCGATTTGGAAATAAAGCTGACCATTCCATAAGGGACTTAAATTTAATCCAATCATTTATTCTCTGACTGCACAGCTGTTTTCAAATAAGGGATATTTGTTAACCAATCAAATTAGATACCCAAAAATAAGTTTCTTTGTGGTTTTTCAAAGTTAAAATTATTTTAAGAGATAAAAACGAGGATTTGAGGAAAATACCCATGGTTCCATTCATTTCTTCCATGTTTTGAAAACTGGAAAGGGTTTTATTTACATACGAAAACAAGCTTTATCAAAAATGAACAAAGGATGATAATAGAGAAGAATTAAACCTTTAAATTCTTTAATGAAATCTACATTCCTTCCACATGTTTTTCAAAAAATAACATTTAGAACTCAATTTTGCATAAAAGTATATGCATGTTATGTAAATTTAAATTGAAACCCCTTTTCAAATAGTTTGTATCTGTTGGGCTCTTGCCCTAGGTAATTTTACCCTTTTCTAAAATATATGTTGATTTCCTTAAAAAAGACTGCTTCAAATCCTAAATTTGAACCCTTAAACACGTTCTATAGCCAGCATGAATAAGTACCCAGCAGTGGTTTTCCCCCCTTTCAACTACCATTCATTCCATTCAAAGTCCACTATACCCGAAGCAATTTAATTGAACCACCTACTCTCCTACTCCCTGGGTTGTAACACTTTAAATCATATCTCACGACTCACGACTCACGACTCAACTCGACAAAAGAAGCTCTCCTCTAATTACATAATGCTATATTTATAACGCTTTTAATGGTCCTCATAAAAACCCATTGTTTCTCTTACCACTTTTCACCTTAAAGAACCTTGTAAATACCATTGTTAAACACTTTCCCTCTCATCAAATTGACATGCGATTCCATGACAGGGATTACGAAGTGAACGAAACTTAACAAATATAAAAAAGAAATGTTAAAATAAATTAACAACAAAACAAAAGAAAATATTTATTTTGCTACACAAGTCTCAGTTCAAGCTTTGTTTTTGTTGTTGTCGTTGTTGTTTTTGTTGACGTATAACAAACGTCAACATCAAGTCTTGTGAATTTTCTTTGCATTTGTTGCGTTCAGATGGCGTTAGCGATGGACAACACAGGCCAGCACGACTGGCATACATAACAGTCTCTTTTTATTTGTTTGTAAGAAATTTAAATAAAATATTTACTTAGTAATTCTCTTTCTAACAAATAACAAATTCTATTTCATGTGCACATTCTCTATTCTCTACTCTCTACAAAAGCCTTAGTAAAGCTCTTGAGATGGCAATCTTCTTCACCTTTTGCCACGTTCTTAGCGCTCTCTGTCGACAGTCACTGACTACCGACATTGTGTCACGTGCCAGAAAAAGAATTTTCTAAATGAGTTTTATGATTGAAGGAGCAAACGTGAATTAGAATGTTGAAGTCTTCTAGGCATAACGTATCTAACATAAAAATACATAAATAAATGTATGGAGATTATGTTCAATTGAAGGTATTGTTGTTAATTTAAGTATTTTGAGTTAAGCTGAGTGGAAAATTTGTATGGAAATGTCAATTTGAATTATACATGAACATGACACTTTTTGTAATGAGCTAAGTTTCCTTATGCTGTTTTTTAACTGAATGAGTTACTTTTTGACATTTAAGATTTAAAGATTGAAATAATTTCGGTTCAGAGGAAGGAGAATTTAATGACTGGAACGGTTGTTTTGTTAATTGTTAGAAAAAGAGGGTATTAACATAAAGCATGTGTATAATTGCAGTAATCCTTCGAAAATGTAATAAAATGTGAAAATTTCTCTTTGAGAAGTAAGGAAACAGTCCTAATTTTACAGGTAAAGAAGGATGTTGATGAAACAAGGCACTAAAAGCGTTAACATACTATAAGCAGAAAAATTAGCCGTGTGATGAAATAGGAGAGTAAAAGGAATTAAGTACTATCAACGGGAAGGAACACGTTAAATTCTATGAAACAAACAATAAATTACCGTATTGAATTAGTACATATTTGACAGGTAGTATACTAATATAGTTGTTGTGATCAGTATCAGAGTTGGATTGTAAAAAGATCTTAAAAAGCTTGTCACGGGTATTTCTTAGGCTCCGGAGCTCTCTGTTGTACCAAACGGGAGCAGAAGTGAAATCTTTTCTGCGAGAGAGCGGTACTGATTCTTCAATACAGTACGAAAGAATAAAATAAAACCAATTTATAAGGGACTCAACTGTTAAGTGGAGGGATCTTAATTCAAAGTCGGCTGAGCTAAGAAGATTGTTAAGTTTGAAGAAATCAGCCCTACGAAAATCATAACAGTAATTTTCCATTTCAAAAAAGTTGTTTTCAAATTCAATGGGGAAGGAGAGATTAAGGGGAGGATGATAGCGATCCAAGGTTGAGAGAAGGTGAGGGCTCGCGGAGACAACACAGTTATCGCAATCAGATGATAACTGAAACATAAAGTTTGCTACTCCATTTAGTTGAAAAAGACCACAATCAGACAAACGATCAATGAACAGCGATTCAGATTCAGAAGAGATGTTAGTTGGAAAGAAGAATGTCTGATCATCTGAGGTGGACCAATTGAGATGGGGTAGATTAAAGTCTCCAAGAACGATGATTAAATCATTAGGTTTCACTAGTTCAAGCAGATAATCAATGGCATTAACAGCGGATTGGTATGCTTTAATTTGTTGGGCTGGTCGAATATAACAACAAAGGACAAAAAGACAAAACTTAGGGAGTGTAACCTTAGCTGATACATCTTCAAATTCGATTGAAGCGGGAATACGGAGTAATGAACTTTCAAAATTACTAGTGATAGCTAAAAGCAAACCACGACCGTGTGTATTACTAGCATATTCCACGACATCCATTCGATAGATGGAATAGTCGTTAGTGAAGAGTTCAGTACTAGGGATAGCAGGTGTGAGGTTGGTTTCGGTAAGGAAAAAGATGTCATAAGGAAGGTTTTGGGAGTTATTAAAGACGGCAGAAGTTTTAGACCTTAACCCTCTTACATTTTGATAGTAAAGGCTAAAACATTTAGGTTTAGTGGTCTTTAGGTTAGGAGCGATAGTATTTCTTCATATCTGCACGGGATTTTTGGATATAAGATAGTCGTTTTGAAGAGATAAACGACGCAAAAAAAGTTAGGTCTTCTCTCACTTTTTGAGGAGAAATTTCAAGGCCATGATGAAATTTCAATATTTCAATAAGTGCATCACGTTTGGTAGGGAGGCCTTCTTGGGAGATTAAAACCTTAATGTTTGAAAGACGAACATTATTGTAGATTGTGTGGTCTCTAAGACGGGACATAACATACCGATCATTAGTATTATCCTCAGATTGGGTTAAGGAACCCTTGTGGGTCTTGGGAAACTGATGAAGAAGAAGTAGGGTTAATGGTGTGAGAATGGATGAAATTTGTATAAGCGGATATTTTAGTAGGAGCATCAACCATCGGAGAGCAAAAACCAAGACACGGATGAGAAGTTTTAAAAGAAACTCTTTTGGATGGAGGCTTTACAGATGTAGGAGAAGTTTTCCGTTTAAGGGACGAAAGTTGGTTAGAGAGAGAAAAGTTTGGAAAGATTTGTGTTTTAAGAGTTCAGTTAGTTTCAATGTTTTTTTTTTTGGGATTAGGTTTGGGAATAGCTTTGGAATTAGAATTGGATTTGTTAGACTTAATTAAATTATTATTGCTACTCATTCTGGAAAGCCGCATTCGACCAATTCGTATATATCCTCTTTGGTGATGAAACATCCAGTTATATTTGGAGGGAATCAGGAACTTGAATCTTCTTCCAGACTTGAAGACATTCGCAGATATTGACACAGAATTCTCGTTTAAAATACAAGCGAATCCATGTAGTATCAGCATATCCGGGACAATTATTAAGCACGAACCACGTATTATTAGCAGATTCATGCCTGCTTAGTCTCAAATTCCAGTCCGATAACTTCAAGGAATGGCCACATTTGTTAATTATTTCGTCCTCCGCAATGGTATTCACTGAGGTGGTTTGTTGCAGAGAGTCAGCAGCCATTTTTTCCGCATGAATTTCATCACGAATGGATACGTTCGCGATATCACACGACGGTATGCCGGGTTGTTTAATGATGTCGTAGAGAAGCGATTCAATTTTTTGAGATTTAACATTAAGGCTTTCAAGCTCGAGATACACACTCGTATAAGAAAATGTAGAGCTATCCCGCTGTATGTCGAGAAACTGAAAGTGTTAATGAATGACACCATGAACATGAACATAATCGTCTACATATCCATTATGACATTTCTAATATTCTGCTTCCAATCTCTCCTTTTGGTATACTACTTCTATTCAAGTAATGGGATTAACATATTTGACATCATCTTTATGTGCAAATTTCCTATTTTAGATAGGAACAAATTAGATAGATAAACAAAACACGAATTTTAAATACGAGTTAAAACAATCATTGCAAACAATTGATTGTGTTTGTTGTGCGATCTGTCAAAATTTGTCAAACAAAATACTGCTTCGAATACAAAAGCTGTGTTCAACCAGATGCACTGGATTACTCTGGACAGAAACGTGTAGCTTGTTTGTATTCATTGAGTAAACGTCTGTACTGACTTACAATGATAAACGTTCATTGAACTGAACTAGTGTACTCTAGTTTTGAATACTCCGCATTTCTTTTTGAGATAGTTTTCTGAAAACTGTCAAAATCAGTTGATGACATTTTGTTAACTTAAAAAAGTTTTTTGTACGCTTTTTAATAATACTGACTTAGAACGAAGGGCAAACATTGGTGATTCAATGTTCAATGTGTAGAAGATTAAAGAAGGAATATAATTGTAATAATTAAATAATTTTCTAAATTTATATTATAATTATTTCATCTATTTTACCAACGCCGAATTCAATTTGTTTTCTTATTTTGACATCTCGCGTATGATGTCGTTTTTGCTTTTGACAGTTCTGACAGTTTTCATAGATCTAAAATGTTCTTGATGAACAAACATACTGTTTCCGGATGACAAGTTTTGTATGTCTCTTTGGTAACTTGAACATTAAAGTTGTACTTCATTATTTTAAATGTCAACTGATTATTGCCTGAAAAGAAATCGATGAAAACGGGTGAGTTCAAAAATGCAACTAGTTGCACAAGTCCTGTCGAAAAAATTCATACAATACATTTATGAATAGAAAAACTATTGCAAGAATGCGGCAGATATACAATATCAAAAACCAGTTCATAAGGCTACGTTTTTTTCACGTATGTGGTTTTTTCGAATACAAGACTGGGTTTCACACGAGAAATATTCGATTCGATTTTTCCACGTACGGGGCGTAAGGCAGGCGTGTCAGGGAACACAGCACTGTCGGCAGTCAACCGACCATCGTCAAATCGAAAACACGATGTAATGAACGTTGAACGTAATGAACGAATTCGATAAAATTTTGGTGGTGTGAACGACATTATATAAAGATAAGCGCTACTTATCATGTATACGATAAAAATACATTCGAAATTTATCGAATAGTAGTGACAAGTTCGTAGTTCGTACGGTATATGGAAAAAATTATTTCACGAATACGGGATTTTCCCGCATGGACTTCGTGTGAACGCACAAATAAAACACTTGCTGCCACTTCTCTATTCGATAAAATCCCGTATACGGTATACGAGAAAAATATAGTCGTCGGAACGTAGCCTAACTGTCATCAAATTAGGAACCTATAAAAAAGAATGACATAAATAATTAAGTTTTTTCTTTGAGTTATGCGGGTTTTGGTTTTTCAGTGTCTTAACCAAATTTTTTCAAAATCTCTAATAAAGATGTTTTATTAGAACTTATTTTAAATGTTTTGAATGTAACAAAATCATTCATTCATTCCTATGAAGTATAAATATTATATTTCAAGTTATTAATAACAAATCATTACATTTTTTGCCAAAAATTTAATAAATATTCAATTATTTTATCTACTCATCTTGTTTTGACATTTTCCTGCAGAGCGGCAACAGAAATAAAATGACTGCAGTTTTGATTTGCATTTCAGCTGACAAAATGTTTTTTTTTCTGCAGCAATGCAGTGTCTTTTCATTTATGAACGCGAATTATGCATTACTGCTGCATTTTTACATTAATAAACATACCCAATATTTGACATTTCCACTTACTAAGCAATAATTAAGATAATGAAACACGATCCGGGTTCCCAAACCATGTGTATCAGCTGGGTTCCGAAAATCGAGTGAAATGAAATCTAAATCTAAATTGAAAATTGACCGATTTCATAACTTCGAATACATTTCGAAAACAATTCAAGTAAAATTAATGCAGCTTACTTATTAGTCAATAAATAATTCAGCTGATTGCCATAATTTGTATGAAATTTTTAAGTTTTTATTTATTCAGTGCTTTTCAATAATGTAAATATAAATTGAGGCATTGAGAGCAGTAGTGGCTTAACCCCCATTTTTTCAATTATGAGTTTCTTACACTAACATGGCCAATATTAAATTTTCTTTCTATGCAGAAAATTGTTGAAACATCGTTTCTGCACGCAATTTTTCGTAGGACAGAAATGGCGTAACCCACTTAAGCCACTTCTGTATTATGCATTTTTTTTTAAATTAATCAATTCCAAACACATACGCCATTTCTGCACCAAAATTGTACAGTAAGCGAAATCAAACATGCTTGGCTAGAAATGGCATTAGAAATGATGCGGCAAAAGCAAAGGAATCTAACAACATTTCCGTAATTGCATTTGATCTCATGAAAACCTTGCCAACTCCAGTCATTTCAAAGGTTGTGTGCTATTATAAGAGGCAGCTTTGGACAAATTGTCTAGGTATCCATGACATGATTAAGAAGAAAGCTTACATGTATATTTGAGATGAGTCGGTTGGATCAAGAGGTCCCCAAGAAATTGGCAGCTGCTTATTGCATTATATTAAACATTTTGTGAGCACCTCAAACTGTATTATATACACAGACCAGTGTGGTGGGCAAAATAGGAATATTAAGATTTCCGTTTTGTTCCAATATATTGTTTCGCATAGTGGCTATCTTGTAAATAAAACCGATTACAAATTTCTATTGAGTAGCCACTCTTACTTACCTTGTGATCAAGACTCTGGTCTTATAAAAAAACAAAAGAAGTATTTAAGACATTTTTGGCTCTATGGACTGGAACAAGGTTTTAGCAGCAGCAACAAAGAAGGATCCATTTAAAATTATTGTAATTGATTGATCTGTGATTTTTTCGACGAACAAATTTTTAACAAATATAAAAAATTCATAGATTAATGTTAATAGAGGAAAAGTGGAATGGCTTAAGATTCAATGGCTTCAATTTTTGAAAGAGAGTTCTTTCAATATTTTGGACAAGTACAGCAATAACGAAGACGTGCCTTTTGAAACTGTGATATTAAAAATAGAACATCTACAATAATCACAGATCTCGAATTACTCTTTCCAAAGGAAATGGCGTAAGTAAAGCGAAAAAGAAAGATTTACTCGACTTACTTAATTTTATTTCCCCGAGTTACCAGGACTTTTATAAGAACTTGACACCTGTTTCTACAGACAGAGACGTTAGCTTAGTTGCATACGTACATGATAATGAAGAGTGATAGCTTTATAGCAGTCTTAATTCATAACTAGTTACTATTTTGTACTTAGAAATTCATGATAAAAAATGTAATAACTTGTATTTTTAATTATTGGTGTAACCAACTTACTTTTTTTAAATTATTTGTGTATCTAGAAAGCAGAAGTGCTGTAAGCCTCATAAAATCCATTAAATCACACATTTACAGACAAGATTAAAATCTAAAATAAAAAATATTTCTCTAGATATGTCATAGCTGAAGTTTATTAGCCATTATTTTAATTAGGAAACCAATAATAAAGAAATGTTTTTCTTTAATTTATTTAACCGAAATTTTCTCAATTATAACAATTTGGGGTTACGCAATTTCTGCTCTAAATGCCTTAATTGTTAGTGGTTTTTATTTGCATTTTGTTGATGAATATGTGTGTAGGTTGGCACTTTTTTGCGATAAAAAGTTTGCTGCAGTCATGCAAGATTTGCGTTCATATGTAAATACACTGCAAACTTGTTCAAAAAACAGTCTGACAGCTGAAATGCAATTAAACCTGAAGTAGGTAAAATAATAACATTTTTGACAAAAAATAAAATGATTTGTTATAAATAAGTTGAAAAACAATATTTATACTTCATAGAAATTAATGAATTTGTTCCATTCAAAACATTTAAAATAAGTATTAATAAAATATTTTTATCGGACATTTTGAAATAATTATGTTAAGACACTAACAACACAAAACCCGCATAACACAAAGAAAAAAATTTATTATTTCTATCATACTTTTTTATAGACGCCTACTTTTATGATATTTATGAACTGGTTTTTGAAAATGTATATCTGCCGCATTCTTGAAATAGTTTTTCTGTAAATAAAAGCATTGGATGAATTTTTTCTGCATGGCTTCTGCAACTACATAGTTGCATTTTTGAACTCACCCATAGTTTGGGAAATCTCTGGTGTCAAAGCTAAATTTTTGAATGTTACAGTTTTTAAAAGAACATTGTTTTACTCGAAGTGGCAGTGGTAGTACCCGTGGCATGATGGTTAGTGCGTTGGACTGTCATGCAAGGGGTCTTGGGTTCAATCCCTGCCTGTGCCACCCTAATTTAAAAAATTAATTTTCGTGGGTACTGCCTCTTGCGAGGAATTGACAATTCCTTCAAGAGTAATTTTGTCATGAAAAAGTGCTTTCTCAAATTAGCCGTTCGGATTCGGCCTTAAATTGTAGGTCCCTTCCATTCCTCACAACAGTACTCGCACACAGGAATGGTTGAAAGTTGTAAGTCACTAGGCCCTGGTTCACAACGGACTGTTGCGCCACCCCATTTGATTTTGTTTTACTCGAAATGTTGTGGAAAACTAATTTTGCATGCTGCAAAATCGTTTTAAATGCCTTGAACGCTCCCTCAACTACAAAGTAGAAGCTGCAACTTCCCACTAACTAAGTACATTAAATAAAGAATGTAACGTTTATTTCCCTTGAGTACTGTTTTAAAACAATTTTCTCTTGTTGAATTTAAATCACTAGAAAATCGCAAAAATCGAAATGTAGACCAAGGAAATCCCCTTCGTTTTGATTTCGAAACAAAAAGTTAAATCAATCGATATCGATAAAAGTAAATTTCAGAACTCCTATTCATATTTTCAATCGATTTCAACTTCGTTTCGATTGAAAGTGAAATTTAGAACCTAGCTGTTTGATCTTTAAAGAAAACAGCGAAAACAGATACAAATTTCTGAAAACAACTGGTTATTTAATTTTTTATCGTTTATTGTTGCTTGACTTCGATAAAACTAGGAAATCACCAAAGTTTATTGTTAGATCTGCTCACTTTATATTAAATGCAGGATTCTTAATTTTGACAAGTTCCTATACATTTAATTTAAACAGACCTGTAGCAGTAACCGTGGCGTAATGATTAGTGCGTAGGATTGTTGCTAAAGGTTTAAGTTTTAAGAATTCTCTCTCTTACAGCGTAATTTCGACAAGAATCAGCGATAGTTTGGCGGCTGGCAACTGAAAATAAATGTCCAGAAGTCGGAGACAATTCTATTCCGGACTCCGTTGGCTTGGGCCACGAGGAAAACGTGCAAGATTTTCATCGTTGATCTTTCCAGATGGAAAAGTGCGGTGTTTGAGCGAAAGTGTTTACGATGATGTACTGGTTTATATCGAACAGCCAAATCTTCTTAAGTGCATTACTATTCCAACGAGGTCCTATACAACAGGGCTCGAATCAACGTAAATAACAATTTCGTTATAAAACTCGTTTGAGGTCACATTGCAAGAGCTAGTTCTTCGACCAACAATTTAATTTTCGGGGCGTTCTATCCAAACGAAGATTATTTTGAGAGTGCACGCTTGAGCGGCTTCATTCCTCGAGCGGCTTCATTTCACCAGAGGCATTCCTCATTTTAGATAGATGCGGTCTGACACAGGATAGGTTGGCAGTTCTGCTAATCTAACACGTCAGACGAAGAACCGTGGACAGCCGACTCCTGTACAATCGGGACGTCATGGCACAAGGCGGAGCAGAACTCCTTTGGTTCACTAGGGCTGTGTCCGAACGGGATCGAACTGATAGGCTGAAGCAGGGAAACCAGTTTTGGTGGCTTCAATCGGCACTTGATAGTGGATATCAGGATGAGGTTTTAAGCCTTAGCTGGCTTACATACTTGTTTTATAGTTTTAGTAACGGCATACGCCATTAAAATAACGGTAAAAAAGGATCAGACAAGAAAACTTACGACCTTAATCCAATGAAGCAGGGATTATGCAAACCGAAAGCACGCATTTTCGATAAGAGAGCCTGATGCCAAACCCTATCATGAACCATGAGATCACCAGTGGACCTATTGCTTCGAAAGCCGTACTGGGGGTCATAAGGAAGCTTTCGATCTTCAAGATATTTCTTGAGCTGTTAATTAATCAGCGTTTCCATGACCTTGGAAAGAAGGGACGTAAATGCAATCGGTTGGTAATTAGAGGGTGAGGAAGATTTGCCTTTTTTGGGGATGGGCTGGACAAATGCAGTTTTCCATCCTCTTGGAACGAGACCTGAGGATTAGGACAGATGAAAAAGCTTACGCAGTAATTTTGCCAGCGTTAAAGAATACCTTCAGAACAATAGCGGGGATACCATCTGGACCAGCGGATTTATGTGTGTTTAGATCTCTCAGAACTCTTGCCACAGTACAAGTACGAAAAAAGATTGGTCCCATAGAATCACTAACTCGCTCAAGTACAGGCGGAGTTTTTAAATTAAGTATTATTGGTTAACTAAGAGTGTCCGTAAGGGACTTGTAAGTTAGTTGTAAGGCTAGTTTTATGAATGTTTGTCTAGCTTTAAGACAGTTTTAATACTGAATCAATAAAAATATGAAGTACAAAAAAGTGCGTAGAAATGTCATGCCAGAGGTCTTGGGTTCAATCCCTGTCTGTGCCAACGTTTTTCATGGGTACTGACTATTGCGAGGAATTGACAAATCCTTCAAAATTAATTCATAATAAATGTTTTCTCAAATTAGCCATCTAAATCTTTAACATGGCTCTCACACAGGAATGGTTGAAAGTTGTAAATCACTAAAACCTGGTTCTTTACGAGCTGTTGCACTACCTTATTAAATTATTTATTATTAAACCTATTTATTTATCCATCGAAACTAAAAAATTTCCCACAACTTAAGTCAAGTACTTTTAAATTCATGTAAAATATAAATATTGTTTAAAACCTTTTTAATTTTCCTGCAAATTATTAACTAACATTTGTATTTTTAGGTGGTGATCACAAGTAATAGCTAGAGGAGACCCAAGTTAAATATCAGTTTGACAGTTAATATATTTTGACAGTTCATTACTGGGGAAAAAATAATTATATTACTGAGAAGTTTGTGTATATTTGGTATTTCCGGTCGAGTCCAAATTCAAATTCAGAACTACTTTTTCTCTTACGTAGAAGGAAAACCTGTCATTTTGTGACTCTTCAAAGGTCTTGTAGATGACCCACAAAATATCATTATAATGTTTTTTGTATTCCCATTTTGATTGACTGCTCAAGTCAGTGTTTTATTCCCTATGATTCCATATCAAATTTCTTACATTTTTTTTAATCAATAGCAAAGTTCAAAATAATTTATGTATTCCTAAATAAAATTAGCTTTGTTCGACACAAAAATGTGCTTTGAAATTTGAAACGTCAAAATTAATACTCGGATTCTAGATTAAGTTCACATCACAATGAAGGAATATGTTTTGTTAAATTTTCTACATTATATGAAATTAAGAAAACTGATAGCTCCATCCTGCACTCCAAAGAATAGTTTGCAATTTAAAGCCTCTGACCTATTTATATATGATGTAATTTTGTGTATATAGTTCGGTATTCCAATAAAATTGACAGTACTGGACCTTTCAATAAAATGAAACAAATCAAATGGAATATGCAAAGTAAAGGATTTCAAAACAAAAAGTACATAAAATAAGGTTTTTTTTTACTACTTTAGTGATATTTTTATGGAGATTTTGACTTGTGGCATCTTTTTCCAGTTGCAAAGTAAAATCTATTTATTAACATAATCCAATATTCCTTCGGCTCTTGAATGGGTTCCATTTTAAAATACCAATTGGATAGGACTGTTTGTTTTGTTTTATATTTTTGGTTTTCATTTTTCTTATGTCAAAAATAGTTCGTACCTTTGTCGTTGGGATCGAATTCTGCCTCCAGCTCCTCTTTAGTTGGATCAGCTTCGACCGCCGCCGCTGTGGCTGCTGTCTTTGAGTTGCCATCAGTATCAGTTGCTGCTGGTGTATTCTTATTGGTTGAGGCGGCAGCTGCTGCTGATGTGTCGTCGGACTTCTTCATGGTTGCTCTAACTTTATGACCTCGGAATGCGGCTTGGATTTTTGTTGCGGCTTTTTCTATAAAATAGAAAAATGAAAAATAAGTAAATTTAATACATTTTATATACGGTTAGATAAAATAATTATGCAGTGAAGGCATATTGGAGCATATAATAAATGAACTGACAGGATATCTATACAAACAACACAAAAGAAAAACGGCTTCGCCTTGCATCAGATAATATAATGATGATGGTCGATGGTGGTTTTGAAAACCATATCGATCCGCAGGAAGCCTGAAATTGAACAAGAAGTGAACTCTGACCCCATTAGTTAAGAATTTTTTTTTTTTGGTTCAAGAACTCGGTCGCCACATCAGGCCTCTCGTCGTCTTCGTAGTCCTTACCGCAGGACGAACAAAATATTCTTCGAAAAGTGACTTAACTAAAGTAGTTCATTATATTTTAGAAGTTTAAAGTTTATAAAGGTTTCTCATCGTTCAAATATGGCGGTGGATGTCGGTGGTGTGGGGGAATAATTTAAACTTAGCGTAAACGGGCGGTTTTGTGGTTTTTGTTTCCATTTTAAGGGGGAAGGATATATTTGAATATGTTGGGTTTAATCTTAAATTTTAATCAGTAGAAACATTTTAGTTTAAAATTTTCGTTTTTTTTTTGTGTTCTCTTTTTGTTGAAAAGGACCTTTCCTAAGGGATTTTTGGGTAAATATGTACACAATATAGCGATTCCTGCATATATTTATACGCAGCGGAAAGATATTGAGATCAAATTTTAATTCCAACCTAACTGAAAAAAAAGAAAACATTTTTGTCCTTTCCATTAATATACAGTTGTTTTTTTCTTGTCCATATCTCTTAAGTTAAAGGAAAAGAATTTTCTTCACGTGAACAACAAAAAAGAAATGAAAATGTCCTTAAATGCGGGTTTGCTAAGGAATTTATTTGTTTTCTTTTTGCCAGCTTAATTTTTAGGGACGAAAATAAAATAAGAAAGATGGTAATGATGACAGTTTTAGTAGGTTTAGAGGTTGAATTATTATAAGTGCGCAAAAAACAACAACAACACAACGTTTAACGTTTAGATTGAAGCAATTTGCATTATTTAAGAAGATTTGCTCTTAAGCTTTTGTAGATGTTGTCTTTTTGAAGTAAACGAAAAAATTATTTATTTTTAGTTTGAACGAACAAACGAAAATAAATAAATAAGATAATAAGATAAAGTTCTGGTTTCATTTTCGCATTAACACGTTTTTATATAATTATACGATATACATTTTCATATGTACTATACATACGTATATGTACATTATATATGTTCACAAATAAATTACTGAATTTATTAAATTCGTAATTTGTTTAAGTTTAAAAATTCAGGAAACTGCTTTGTAGATTTCTTGTGATAGGGGATACAACAAAAGAATTAATGCCTTTTGATGTTAACTGAAATTCCGGTTGTGGTTTTCCTTTACTTGTGATATATCATATTCAATTTAAGCTTTTTTTTTACTGACAAAGTTTATTGATTTTTTTGTTTAAAACTTTGGGGTTTTTGTGTGGATAAAGAAGTTTAGGGGATGTTTTTTTTTGTGAAAAAGAAAGTAGCTATATTTTTGTTTGTAACTTTTTTAAATTTGGATCCTGAAAATACATTTTTCAAACCCTTCTCATATGATTATTTGTGGTGGGAGGTAGTGTTTGTGTATTTTGAAATACATTTGTTAAAAATGTTACAATGTGAGTCAGTTTTTCCTAAAAAAAAAAGCAAAACCAGCGTTTAAATCAATTTATAGTATTGAAATTTTAATCCATTAAGTAAGGTAATTTCTATATTTTTATAGAGTTGAACTTATGCCACATTTTGTCTATGTTTTGAAGTATGATAGTGGATAGTCTAGGACTTATAGACATTTCAATGAAACAAAAAAAAAATACGTATACGCCCCAGTGCACCATTCATGTTTTATTCAGTCATTTGTCTTTTAATTGAGGAAAACTATTAGAGACATTATTATTAACATCAATAATAAATTAAAACAATAGTGTTTGATTAAAATTGAGATTGCAGCTAATATTCCCACAGGATGAATTAGTAATAAAGTTTGTGTGACGAATTTCTTACTCGGAAAATAAATCATTATTATTTTAAATGCGTTGTAAAAATTTAAATTAGTATACATTTATTATGCAATTAAATCAATTGATATATTGATGTAAAATACACTTATGGAGTGTATCATGAGTATGAAACAAAATTGTTTTGAACTTATATTTTTTCTATTTTTGAACTTGATTACTTCTTACTTTTTACCAATCGCTGAGAGAGAAAAATTTGACACTTAAAATAACATAAATTTTAATTTTTGGAAAAAGCTTCTTGAAGCTTATTTAGCTTCAAATTGAAAATGTAGGTTTATGTTATTATGCACCAAAAAACCAGATATTTAAGAAGTTAATAATATTTAGACTATTTACAAAAAATAACGAAGTAAATATATCTAAATATCTACCTAAGCAATTGCTTGTCCTTCCACAGAAAAATCCACACAGTTCTAAGAAAAATCAAAAATTGTTTTAATATTTTCACAAAAATAAATGTGGAATATTTTTTTTTGTCGCAATTGTGTAGAAGTCAAAAAGAAGTTTAGCTGATCTTAGCGGATCCCTTCGCACGACCCCATCTGCGGCACTGGACACCTTACTCTAACTGGACACGAATTTAGCACATTCAACAGTTTTTTGATTAAATTTTACTTACCGTTGTCAATTCTAAGTTTTCCTTAGTTTTTGGTTGGGAACCCTTTAGTTTGCAGTACAGAATCAATTCTTTTTGACAAACTATTAACCAAAGCCTCACATCGTGACTTTGGAATTGCATACCAAGCATTTTGAATCTCCTGCCACAATTGTATTAAATTGGTTGTTTTTTTTTTGTTCAATATAATGTTAAACATCATTCCACAAATTCTTGATCGGGTTAAGATTGGGTGATTGTGCTGACGTCGATTTTATTCACCTCTAAGGCACACTTCACTAATTTTGAAGTGTGTTTAGGGTCGTTGTCGTGCAGGAAGCGCCATAATAATGGCAAATTGTCTTTTTTGGACGCCATACATATTTTTTGCCATCCGATCCGAACCGGCAGAATTTGGATTCATCGCTCCAGAACACGTTTTCCCAAAACCTAATTGGTTTGTCTGGGTGAGGTTTGGAAAACTGTAACCAAGATTTCAATTTTTTTTTTGATATAAGCGGTTTTTTCTGAGCAACGCACCCACGTAGATTGCTTTTATTTAATCGGCGGCGTCTTATGGTTCTTGAGGAAACATTTACTCCATAGTTCGTTGAAAGTTCGCTTTGAATGGCACTGGAGGTCTTAAACGGATCCTTGGTCGAAAACCTATAAATAATTCTATCTTCATTTGTAGTTGCCTTTCTGGCCCGAGGGTTTTCTTTAACGTTTTTAAGCATTCTAACAACTTATAATTGTCTGTTACTTAATTTTCAAGATCAGACTTCTGTTGAGCACCATTTTCCTTTTGCCAGGACTAAATAATATTTTTATTTTTTTTAATATAGATAATTAAAGGAATATTCAATTAATTCAAAAACTATTATTTTCTTTAAAAAAAGAAACAAACACAAAAATTAAAAATACACTCTTTGATTGCAAAACGAGCTAAATTTTTGTCCAGCTAAAAACAACGCGAATCACAAACAATCTTCATTTTTCGCAAAACGGTATTTTACTTTTCAATCATTTACACATTTTTATTACCATATAAGGTAGTCATAGTAACAACATAAAAATGAACCGTTACTTGTAAGTAATCAAAAATAATTAAAGGAGAAAAATACTTGTACTCTTTTAAATGTGCTAAATTCGTGTTCACCACTGTTTATATATCAAGCAAACAAATAGCTGCAAGCTCTACTATTCGAATCAAAGCTTCGTCGCAGTGGACTAACAACAACATTGGAAACTCCGTAATTCTTAGGTATTTAGAATCAATTCCAAAGCACACAGACTACACCATCCCGCAACTGCAATTAGACAGAAACTTCTAGATTTCTATACCTTTTTTTTCTAGAATTTCTAGAAAACCATTTTTATACAGATGTTTGGCAAATCCTGGAATACCTATCGCTACTTGTAAACTATTGCTAATGCAAGACGCAATGGCGAAGGCAAACACCAGGTGGAACAACATCACCATGTATAAGGTCACAAAAGAATATCTGGCCAACACTAGATTTAAAGCGAACAAGGTTCATGCATATCGCATATAAGCTCGATAATAGGTGTCATAACCGGACACTGTCTTATAGAAAAGCATGCCACGCGGCTGCGTGTATTCTCCAATGACTTTTGAAGAATCTGTATGGGCGAGGAAGAACAAGAAACAGTTCTTCAACTTATCTTTACATGCCCCGTTCTGGCTCGAAAACGCAAGAATTACCTAGGAGAATTCTTTTTTAACGATCTAAATGATCTAAATAATTTTAGCATAATCAGCCTCCCACGTTTCGGAAGGGACTCTAACTGGTTCCATTGTAAGCTGATGAGGAAGCCTCAAGATTCGTTTACCCTAACCTAACCCTAGCTTTCATGTGTATTTGTACTTTTTGTCCAAGTTGAGTGACACAATAATGATAATAAGCAACGATTTTTTAATTATATGTGCAATAAAACTTTTAAGGTTAATTTTTTTTCTTTGAAAAATGAGCCCCAAACTTTGGAAAGTGTTTCGTATTAACCTATTTTTTGTTTGTCTAAACTAATCTTTAACAATAAGTAGAGTTTGAATTCTTCAACAGAAACTTGACCTTTATATTTAAAAAAGTAATGTGTGTACCTGATTTCGTTCTACTTTTGATATTTCTTAGCATTAAATTTCAATGAAACCACAAAATAAATGCTGGGGTGCCCCAGGGCTCTGTTCTATCTCCAACACTCTTTCTCATTTTTAATAATGTTCTTCTGGCTGCAACTTCTAATCTAATACATTGTTTCGTCGACGGTAGAACTCTTAGCTCTTCGTATTCGTTTACAATATTATTTATTTTTATTTTGATTTGACACATCCTAATTGAATATGTCGAAAAACATTGAACTCTAGGTATGGTAGGTGAGACACCCATGTCGTTGAGTTTCTCCAAAACTAAATTTATTTAAAGAGATTTCAAATTTTAAGTCTTTCAAAAATTTGATTATGATTTCAACCAAATAAAGACAGCCTTTGAAAAGTAATAATTGTATGGATTTTCACATCGAATTTCTGAAGAACATACGACTAAAAACCATTTAAAAACTAGTTTTGTCGTTAATGTATTTTGAACTCATATTGAAACAATTTTTTTGTCTAATAGTTCATAAGCATTTTTAATGCGTTAAATTTTGGGAATAATTATTTACTTTGTAGAGAATTATTTAAATTTGGTTAATGCACAATTTATCAATTTTCAAATTATTTTAATCCAAAACATTTTGCTTTAACTCAAAAACATTTGAGTGTAGTTTTTAAGTATATTTCTCTTGTTTCATTTCTATAATTAATAGTAACAAATAAACGTTTCAATAAAATCAAATTATTGTATTAGATTTAATTTATTGGTATATTTCACTTCTGAAAACTAAGTAGTAATACAAATTTAAATTTCTTTAAATTTGAAATCACTTTAAATTATGATTGTTTGTTCTTAAAAAGAAAATGATTAAATTTAATTCAAAATTTTCTATTTTAATTGAAGCACTTTAGAGATTTCTCAAATCTACACAATGTCTTCCACATGATTCCATATCATGCAAAAGGTTAATAAGAGCGAAGCATAATTCAATAATTCTCAAATGCAATCATGATATTGATATGTATGCATTTCATGGATATAAGTACGTACTTCTGAAAACTTTAATTGAATTTAATGTAATTTAAGTAGTTTTATTGATTTTGTTTAAAACTCCAAAATTATAAGTTATGAATATCAATAATAGTGAATCATAATTCCTTTTTTTTCTTTTTTCTATTGTTCAAAGTGTAAATATTGTTGATTTTGTAAAGTTGATAGCTAAAAATAAGTTGAGGACGTATTTGGAATGTAAATGCAATTTGAAAAGGATGTTGAAGTTATTTTCATTCTCCATTATTTTTGTTCACAATCACTTCTATACAATATACATAAGTACAAAGTTTCAAAAAATTCACATTAAGATCGTAAATCCAAAGAAGAGACTGATAAATCGTGTAAACATTTTCCAAGGGCAATAGTGAAAAGTGCTTATTTTGAACTTATGAATTTTGGTTAAAGATCAAAGTGAAACCACTTTGCAGTTCCAATCAAGATTTGGTTTTGTTCTTTGATTAATTTGGTACAAAAATTGGAACATGTAAATGGAATTGTTTAAAAATTAGAACATTGAAATGAAATAAGATAATGATGAATCCATTAGGTTATAAAATGACGCGGGTTAAAATGTAACCGGGGTTATAAATGAACGAAGTAGTAAATAACAGGGGTTACAAAGTAATTTTGTATATAATTTTGAAAAACATTAACTCCCAAAGAAATAAAATAACTCAAGTTGTTGAATAACAAATATTAATGAATACCTTACGATTAAAAAAGTGTATTTAAGAACCAAGGTTTTAAAATAACCCAGATAATAAAACACATAAAGTTATAAAATAACCAGTCAAGAAGAAAGGTATGTTGAGGTCTTTGTCGATGAGCCAACTTGAATCCCTGACGTTGTAGGTCAATCCGCCGAAACCCTAGACTTGTTCCTTACTTTTGATCCTAATAAATGCACAACCAGTGTATTGCCGCCTTTAGGCACATCAGACCATTGTATTGTATCTGCAAATTTCTCATATGTAAAAAACTCAGTTAAAGAAAAAACTCCTTTGAGAACCGTTTGGCAATTTGAGAAAGCCAACTGGGGTGTTCTTAATTAATTCTTCAGGAACTTTAACAGATCAATATACTTCCTCGATAGTGACGTGGTTTCCAGCGCAGATATGGTTAAAACTTTAATTCGTTGTGGAATGAGAAATTTTATCCCGAATAGGGTAAAATTTGTCAAACCTAAAGAGAACTCAAGGTTTGATTCGAGCTGTAAAGAGGTAATTAGGATCACTGAAGAATA
Source organism: Eupeodes corollae (assembly GCF_945859685.1). Taxonomy (NCBI): domain Eukaryota; kingdom Metazoa; phylum Arthropoda; class Insecta; order Diptera; family Syrphidae; genus Eupeodes; species Eupeodes corollae. The sequence goes on from NC_079147.1 coordinate 252,728,530, forward strand.
CAAGTTCAAACAAGCTAGAAAGCAAAAGAAAATAAAATGTCCAAAAGGTAGTAAAAATGTCTGGTCATTTGTAAAAAACAATGACATTCCCTGATAAAACCAATTGGCTTGCAGCAAAGTTTGCTGTTAATTCAAAGCTAAAAAAGAGTGTCCCGAGTTCTCCTGTTTTTGAAAGCGTAAACGATTTTAGGCTAAGATGGCTGGGTCATGTAGAGCGAATGGACATCAACGCTCCAGCCCGGAAGGTCTTCGAATCCAATCCCAAGGGACGGCGCAGTAGAGAAAGACCGTGACTCAGGTGAATGAAAACCTCAACAAATTTGGCGTACGAAACTGGAGACAGCTAGTTAGGGACCGAGCTGGCTGGAGACGCATGTTGGTTTAGGGCCAGTTCCGCCCTGGACTGTAGCCAAACCTTAACTAAGTAAGTAAACGATTTTATAGGACAAATTTTCTTTTGCATTCGTACAGTTGCAAGAATACTGAAAGACCTTGACATTCACAAATCAGCTGGCCCGGATAGTATTACCCCTATTGTTCCGAAGAGATGTTCTTCAACGCTGACAAAACCACTGCATAAGCTATTCTATCTCTCTTACTCCACAGGTCTCTTTCCCTACGGATGGAAAACAGCATTTGAACAGCCTGTCCCTAAAAAAAGCGAATCATCCTCCCCCTCTAACTATCGTCCAATAGCACTCACGTCCCTTTTTTCCAAGGTCATGGAAACGCTGATTAATTATCAGTTTAAGAAATATCTTGAATAACGGAAGCTTCTTAATGACCGACAGTATGGCTTTCGTAGCAATAGTTCCACTATTGATCTCATAGTTTACCTCACTGAACAGTGGAACAAATCGACAAGGCGATACGCTGTCATGTAGCTGCTTCAATATTGTTCTTGAAAGAGTTTTGCGCAACACGAAAGCCAATACAAGTGGCACCATCTTTCAAAAATCCAAATATCAATAGTGGGTGCTTTCTCTAATGTTAAGTCTGAGGAGAAGAAAATGGGTCTTGACATTAACGAGGACAGAGCGAAGTATTTACTGTCGTCAAATAGAGTCTACTCACACCGTAGACTTGTGACAATTGACAGGTAAAACTTCGAGGTGATAATTGAATTTTTTTATCTGGGAAGTGCTGTTAATTCTGCGGACTTTACAACACTTTAGATGGCTAGGGCATGTCGAGCAAATTAGGCCAACGCACGTCAACTTGGTATTCGAAACTGGAGGAAGCAAGCTATAGTGATCGAGTAAGCTGGTGAAAGTTATTACTTGAGGCCCAGGAGCACAATCTGTTGTAGGCAAACTAAAGTAAAGTAAGTAAGTTCTAACCGTTCAATACAGATTGTATTGGATGGTTTCAAGTCTAAAATTCATAAAATAAATGCTGGTGTTCCCCAGGGCTCCGTTTAGTCTCCGACTCTCTTCCTTATATTCATAAACGATATCTTGTCTGGCACTTCTAATCCATTAAACTGTTTCACTGAAGACAGTACCCTCAGCTTTTCATTTTTGTTTCTAGATTCACATCCTTGTCCTTCAATCAAGTTTCACCTCTTACGTAAAAATCACATATTCGATATTGCCAAAAATGCTGCTAGGTGCTTAGGATTTTTTTCTGACGGTGCAAGAAATTTTTCACCCCTTCTTATCTGCCTGTAATTTACAAAGCGTTAATTCGTCTAAAACTTGAATAAAACTTGCATATTTGTGCAGGTGAGCCTAAAACAAGTTTAAGTATTTTGTACATTTAAGCTTTGAATATGATAGGCGATAGAACTGTAACCGAAAAAATTACGTCACTCGAACACCTAGGCAATGTTTCATGCCTTTCGTTGTTCTACCGATATTTTTTAAACCGTGTTCTCTCGAATTAGCCAGTTGCATTCTCCCCCTCGAACAATTCAGCCATAATACTCGTACTTCTAGCAATGCACATCAGTTTAAACTTGAGCTCAATTTCAGACGAACTATCAAGTATAGAGATTCTGTTTTAAACCGCACTTCGAGAATGTGGAATGCTTTATCTAGCTTTGTTTTTCCCTATCATTTTTATATTCAAAACTTTAAGACCAATGTGCACCGGTGTCTCGTCTTTAATCCTTCCCTATTTTTCAAAAAGCCCGCACTAAACTTGAAACATGTAAAAGGTATTAATTATGCTTTGAGTGCCAAAGGTAATCAATTCATAATCCAAGTTATAAATTTTTCAGGAAGTTTTTTTTTTATTGAACTATGATTTTCAAAATAAATTTGCACAGTTTGGAAGCCGACTTAAACTTCATTCTATATTCATGTTTAAATGTCAAACTAAACAAAAATTAAAAAATAGCCGTTAGTTAAAAAAATGTTGACGACTAAAAGTTCTATACCTCTAAAAAAACCATTTTTTTAAAAAACACATAATAACAACGGCGCAAAATTTTAACCTATTAGTAAAATGTTAAAGCCATTTTAAGCAATTTACTAAGTTTAAAAGATGATTAACCAAATCAAAAAAAAAATAATATCTGCTGTCTCTTAACAAGTTACTAAAAGATTGGTTACTTCAACTGTTAGCAATTTGATAAATCCAGTTATATTTACTCTTATAAGAGCAATGGCTGGAATTGTAAAATCAACAGTTGGGAATTCCAATTAATAGGACCTTTTAACCGTTTTTGCTTTACTTACTTTGACAAACTATCACTGTTTAGATTTTTGGATGCCTGTTTTTTAATATAAGCCAATAAAAATTTAATAGTTATCAAAACGAAAAGAAAGGTTTAAAATTTTAAAATCGCTTTGTTAATTACTAAACTTTTATCAAATTTCCAACTAGTAAATGGTTAAATCCTTAACAAAATACAATATTTCAAAGTAAATTTTAATCACTGTTCTACGGAAAACTTTTTTAAAACTGTGTTTTTTGTTTTAATTCGGTCATCATCCGCCATTTCATGGTAAGTGTTAGCTACCCTTAAACAAAATAATAATAATTGACAGCTGTCAGTTGAGTGTAAGTTAAAAGTAGTGAACTTTGCGACCTTGCTTCTTCTTTTTTTTCCACCATACTTTCAATATTTTTGAAATATGTATCGTGCAGGAATGACAACACGTTGTTCTTTCATTTATTGCTCCATTGGGTTCAACCCTGAACTATCAACTGTCAAAAAGAATTTTGCTTATTAAAGGGTTGTAAACATTTTACTACACGCTTTCAATTTCCTTTTTCTTTCAAAAACTTTTATGTATTTTTTTTTTGACAAGAGTGATATTTTGGTATAATTTGAACCTTTTATCGAAATTAAGTTCAAATTTAATGTAAATTGAACTTTATGTCTTTCCACGAACGCCACACTGCCGCCGGGTTAGATTAACGATTAGTTATGAACCTTGTGCTTAATCTTAATTCTGAAATTCTTAGAAAGAGGTTAAGTCTGAGACGCCTTTGTTCTTTTTCTTCAAGAAAAAACTTTTTATCCTCTGCGGAGGAGGAATAAGAAAAAGAAAACAAAAACAAACGAAAGAATATATAATATATATTTTTTAACACACCTATAAATATAGTAATTTAGTCCCACACTTCATATTATAGTTATAAGTTCTTCTTACCTTGGTTTTTCATTAGTGTAAGGTTGGGGTAGAAAGATTATTTTTTGAAATGTCATCCTCACCGTCACCTTTATGTGTGTACGAAAAGGTGAAATATTCGGTTCATTTATTTTACAGGCTTAGCTACATATATGTATATACGTTGGGTACATATGTTTATGAGTACATTCGTATAAGAGAACACACATATGTACATATAAAAAGTGTGCTTTAGGGTTCAAGGAAAATGTGAATTGCAAAGCTCGCGAACACACTTGGGGACTTTGGGGTTATACTCTCGTACACTCGTACTCATATTTATAGTTTTGAAGCTAAAGCAACAAAAATATGATTTGTAATACATTTTGACACATGAGGGTTAAGTAATATTCTAATGTGTACACGGCACCAGCAGCAGAAAAAGCACTCATTCTCTCATCGTTGGTTGAGGGTGTGGTTTTTTGCTTTTACTCTTGTAATTATGTTAAGACAATAAACCCTGAGGTTTAGAAATACGTTACTTTGGTAGGTAAGGTAGGTTAGGTACTAGTGGAATGACATTGACATTTTTGCAGGCAAGTCGGAAATGATGTTATTTTCATTACCGTTGACATAAAATAAGAACAAAAAAAACAATTTTATTTTGTGTTTTTCAAAATTTATTATTTTGGCCAGTTTTGCATTTTCTGCAAAAACAATCATTATTATAATTCTCTTGCATAAACATAAATCTAAAAAAGAAAAGCACACAAAAACCACAGATTTTATGAGCTATAATTTCCTTAATAAATATAAACTTTATTTTGGTTTGGCTTGGTTTGTATTTGGTTTTAAATAGGTAGGCCATAATTTGTTTAGGTAAGGTTACCTAATCCATTTGGACGTTTCACTCAGGAGAATTATATGTTAAGCACGTAGGAGTGATTTCTTATTTCAGAAATGATTTGTTTATGATGGTTTTGACATTGAAAATGTTTGGGAAAACTTGTCAATAACAATCTAATCCAATCAATATTCAATGTCAGAGCATATTTTATACATATTTAAATATTAATATTATGAAATAGTAATTGACAGTGACAGTCTATTACTAAACTAAATTCTTTAGTTTTATAAATATTGTTTTAGGGGTATATGTATATTTGAGGTTAAAAAGCGTTTACTTAGCATTCTACTGAAAATTATTGTAATCGACCCCATTTGTTAAATTTAAGTTTTAAATTTTGACGTATGAAATATGTGTCTGCAGTGCTCCTGTGTCCAAAGAACCTGTTTCAAAATAGTACATATAATATAAGACTTAAAAATATATTTGTCTTCAAAAATTTAAATGCCAAAAAGATCTTAATTGTTTAGAATTTTGTTTTGAAAATTGCCAGAGGTTTTTTTTTTAGATTAATTTTGTATGTGTTAAATTTTTCAGTTTTTAATTATAAACGGTTTTGGTATGCAGTTAATTTGAATATTTTAATAAACAAATTATTTTTGATTTTTGGAAAAAAATGTAAACTATTTTTGAGATATTAAATTTTGAAAAAAAACTTTATATTTTTTTAACAATCCAAATCAAAACTTAAAAATTTTTAAGCATCAAATATTATTTTGACAATATGAGAGCTTTTGCATAAGAAATATTATTGAAATCGGTTCATGAGTTCCTGAGAAACTTTAAAAACAAAATAACAGTACCATGGGGGTCACCCTTTTAGAGCAATACAAACACATTTTTAACTTCCCACTATAAGTCATTGAAAATTTTACATATCTCGACGTTTAAAGATTTTTAGAGAGATGTTTGTACGTTTATAAATACGTACGTTCGTACGTCCGTACGTTCAGGAAGTTTTTTTCGTCTTCCATAGCTCAAGAACCAGTATAAATATTGTCAGAAAAATGCAGAGAGGGCTCCCAAAATGTGAAAATTTTGGTTAACCCTAAATATCTTTCGAACCAATGACGCTAGAGACTTGAATTATATTATATATTGTGAGGTATATTTTTTGAAAAAAAAACGGTTTTATTTATAAATCAAAAAAACTGAAACAAACAAATTTTCACCTCAAAAATTTTACGAGTAAAAAATGATTTCACCTCTAAAACAATTTAGTGCAACAAGAAATAACGTTTTAAACATCTGGTAAAAATTTGATACAAATCGAATAGACAGTTTTTTATAAAAAATAAATACCTAAAATAAAACTTTTCTCAAAGTTGGTAAAAATTGAATTTCGACTAAAATATATTTTCAAAAACTTATTAATAATAATATATTTTATAACATTTTTCAACATTCTGAAAAATTTTGAGAAAAATCGAGTTAACATTTTATTACAAAAAACTTAAACCCTAACAAAAATTAACAAAAGTTGGTAAAAATTGATTTCAAATGAAATATCTTTTCAAAAGTTTGAGATATTTTCTTTAAACTACTTTTATCTTTAAAAAAATATTGTTGTCAATATTCAGTAAAATTTTAAGAATAACCAAATTGACAGTTTTTTTACAAAAAATAAAACCTAAAAAAAAATAATAAAACTTGGTAAAAATTAACTTTCGACTCTAGTTTTCAATTTTTTTTAATTCATTGCAGAAAATATTGTTTTCGAAATTTCGTAGTTTTTTTTATAAAAATCCAACAGTCCGTTTTTTGATACAAATTTGGTAAAAATTGATGTTCGGTTCATGAATTAATTTCACTCATTCAATTTGTAAAAATTTAAGAAATTCTACTCAAATTGGTAAAAATTTGTTTTCGACTAAAAGTCTATTTAACAAAACTAAATTTTCAAACTAAACTATTTAGTAATTTTCTATTTTTTTTTAGAATAAGTCAACTGACAACTGTTTTAACCCAATACAGAATACTACAAACTTTTAAGCAAGACAAATATACAGACGGGATGGGAAGTTATCAGTGTAGGTCACATCCCAGCCTCTTTTTTGTATTCTGAAAGAGGCCAAGTTTAGAAGAAAAACGTTTGAGAAAATTTAATAAAAATCTATGGGTTTGTTTGAGAGAAAATTCGAATTTTCGATGTTGAACCAAAACATTAGTGATAGTCTTAAATAAATTTGAAAAAACCTCTAATACATTCATCATGGGGATGCCCTGGGGATAACAAATGGGGTAAAACTTCTGTCAACTTTGGATATTTTCTTACAAACCGTAATGATTTATTATCAGATCGATATGTTGTTAATGACCTCAGTTCGGATCACTACTGGTGATCTTTGAAATGAATTCAGTAGCAAACTATTCTATCCTAAGGGAAAATTTCAACTTTCACAAAGCCAATTGGAAAAAGTTTTATAGAAATTTGTCTCAGATAGTGTAACAACAGAAAATTTATTTAAAAACATCACTGAATTAAATCACTTTTTTATAGATCCTCGGATTATTCCCAACATTTCATGTAATTTCATTAAAACTATTATTAAAACAGATCTCAAAACATAGAAATCTCCAGGTTATAATAAAATATCCAACTCAATATTGAAAAAAACTTCCCTAAAATTGATTATCGTCTTTGAAACATCTTTTTCTCAGCTGTTGTTTGCTTGGACACTTTCTCAAAAAAAGTCAAGTTGCCAGGATTTTTCCAATTACAAAACCTAATAAGGAACTAAGTCAAATATCTTCATACCTCAAGATTAGATTTCTTAGCTGCCTAGGAAAGGTATTCGAAAAAATAATTTGTCTTAGAATGACAGAAATCGGTTCAACATATTCTTCCACCAGAACAATTCGGTTTTAGAAAAGAATACTGTTCGACAGATCAGGTTATGCGACTTACTAAAAAGATTAAAACTGCAGTTACAAAAACGAAATCTGTCACGATTGTATTATTTGACATTGAAAAGGACTTTGATTGCGTCCGGCATGACGGAATTGTTTATAATCTTTTAGTAAATGGGTTTTTCACTTATCTCGTCAAACTAATCCAAAGTTTTCTTCATCAAAGAAAATTTGTTTTTGAAATTTCTTCAAGCAAATCTCCATTATTAACTTCCCATAGGAAGTTATTGTAATGGGTCCGATTTGTCAAATTGAAACTTTTGTGACATTTCTCGACGTTTCAACGTCCCTAGAGTCAAAATAAAAGATTTTTAGAAAGATGTATGTGCGGTGCGTGCGTGTGTACGTACGTTCGCTACGTTTTTTTCGTCGCAAATAGGTCAAGAACCACAAGAGATATCGATTTCAAATAAATTTTATTATACAGATAATAAGGCAGAAAGATACAGAAAGGGCTCTCAAGAAAATTGCGTGGGTGGTTTTTTTTACCATCGCAGTTTAAAAAAAAAGTTGAACATTTTGGTTAACCCTAAATACCTTACGAACCAAAAACCAAAACTTTGAGATATTGGTTTTAATTTACTTTTATATTTCAAAAAATATTGTTTTCATCATTAAGACAAATTGTGAGAAAAATCGAATTAACTGTTTTTTTACAAAAAAATAAAAACCTAAACAAAATGTATACAAGTTGGTAAAAATCGATTTTTGACTTAATTATCTTTTCAAAAAATTAAAATTAATTTTATCTTATAAGAAGTATTGTTTTCAACATTCGATACAATTTTGAAAAAAATCGAATTGAAATTTACTTTCGACTCAAATAGCTTTTCAAAAATTAAAAATATTGGCTTCAAATTTATTTTATTTCACAGAAAATATTGTTTTCGATATTCAGTAATTTGTATATACAAATCCAACAATCGGTTTTTTCATAAAAAAAATAAAATCTACAAGACAGACGGGATGGAAAGTTATCAGTGTGGGTCGCATCCCAGCCTATTTTTTATAATAAACGGGCACTCAAAGGGATATTAATACCCTTAAAATGTTTGAAGTTTAAACACAGTGCGAGCTTTAGGAAAATAGGATAGGATTAAAGGATACCGATACACATTGGTCTTAAAGTTTTGAATATCAAAATGATAGGGAAAAACAGAGCTGGGTAAAGCATCCCACATTCTCTCTGTCCGGTTAAAGAAAGGATCTCTATACTTGACAGTACGTCTGAAATTGAGCTGAAGGTTAAACTGATGTGCATTCCTAGAAGTACGAGTATTACGGCTGAATTGTTTTAGGGGGGGAATGCAACTGGCTAATTCGATAGAACACAGTTTATAAAAATATTGGTAGAACAACGAAAGGCATGAAACATTAAGGCGGTGTTCGAGTGACGTAATTATTTCGGTTATATGTCGATCGCCTATCATTTTCTAAGCTCTGTTTTGGATCCTGTCCAAAATACTTAAACTTGTGTTAGGAGCCAGGTCTCCACGGGGGAATGCTTTGGAGTACTGGAAGAGGCTTCAGCACGCTTGTCATTGCACGGCTCAGCTCGTCGCGTGGGGTGGTTCTTGCCACCTCCCAGTACACCTCCTGCTCGACTAAACATTAATTTAATTCGTGCCTAAGGTAACTAAAAGATATAAATGACACAAACCTGAGAACTTTGACGATATCTAAGAGAAATTTGAAATCGGTGCTTCGAAATTAAGTTTAAAAAAAATCCAAAAAAAATAATATGCCTAATCTAATATAATTAAAAAAAAAAACCTTCACCAAAAAAAAATAATAATAATAATAAAAATTAAAAAAAAAAGAAATTTAAAAAAGAATAAAAGAAAACTAAACCCTAACTAAAACTAAAATAAAAAAAATCTAAAAATGAAAACCTATTCTTCCTAAAGCACCTCTTTCTAACCTACCCAAATATCGTCACACTGAATCCCAAACGTTCGTCTGATGTTATTGACGAAAGTCTGGCCAGCCCGCCCAAGTATCATGAAGATACTTCCTTCGCTATCTCCATGGCCGAATGTAGCGGAAATAGCCCCTAAAATGACTCAACCAGTCACAAATTCGTCCGTTTCAAAAGTTAGTCTTTTAATTGCACTTTTCTCCCTTAGCTTCCTAATCTTCAGATAATTCCTACTCTTCATTTTTATAAAATCTATTTCATCACCAAAAATTCTCTTTCTAGCATCTTCATATTCGATCATTCTCTGGTGAAGACTTTTATGATGGATCTTTTCTTCAATCCGGTGAGTACCTTCGTTATTATTTTCATTTTCTGTTTTTCTTTTCAAAATTTTTACTCTTTCAGGTTTTTCGGATTCTCCGGGAGGGGTTTTGTCGTCGGCGGTTGACTCCCGGATGTACTGCCGACTATCGGGTTTCCCTGACATGCAGCACATCGGAAGGACACACTACCCTGTCCACAACAAAAACATGTTAAGGTATGAAAAGAGGACGGACAATCGCCACTAGGCTTTTGTTTATCCTTCAATTCATCTCTTTTCTTTTCTTGTCCTGTATACCTCTCTTGTTCTCTAAAACCTTTCCTTTCCGGTCTCTTAGCTTGGAAAGCTGCTAAATCAAAATCTTCTTCTTCTAAATCACTTACTCTTTCTCTATTTCGTAAACAGCTACTACCATCTATTTCATGTGTGAAACGTTTTATCTTCGCATCCCTTAACGCTAGATGTTCTTCGGCTCTTTTACATTCCTCCCTCAATTCACGGATATTACTAATAGCGCAACCAAAAACTAATGTGCTGATTCTTTCTTTCAAGTTTTTCCTTACCATGGAAACCAAGTCATTTTCTTTAGGTCTGACTTGCATTTGCAAAGTCAGACCTCTAATATCAGCATAGAAATCATCGAATGTTTCATGGGATTGTTGCTTTCGATTCATGATTGCCTCTAGGATTTCATGGTCACGCTTGTTGTGCTTGAATTGTCGAAGTAATTCGGACTTCAAATCATGATAATTAAATAATTCATCATCCTGATTTTCCTCACAAATATCCCAGTACCAACGCTCAGCAGAGCCCGTGACCAAATGGTGGAAATTAGCGAAGAGCTGATCGTCAGACAGTCCACTTTTCTTCTGTAATGTCTCCACTCGAAAAATAAAACTTCCAACCGACATGCCCTTCGATGAACCGTCAAATTTGACTCCCCACTTATGAACATCAATCCTTCGATTGCTATCCCTAAATGAAGAGCTTCCATCTGTCGGATGTGATGTCGATTGACTATTTATCGAGTGGTTTGTCTGTCTGTTGGTCCTTTTAGTGCTCGTTGTGTTTTGTTCTGAGTCTTGTACATTCGTCATGTCTTTCTGAACTGTTAAGGACTGTTCTAAACTCAATAACTTTGAATTGACCTCTTTCATGTTCTTATCAAACAACTTTTACATTTCTGACAAGCCATCTGCAAGGACACTCATTGTTTTGGTCTGGCTTTCCTTAACAGTTAGAGTTGCAACTTTTTGCATTCTTTCGTACAAGTCGAGTTCTGACAGTACGTTTAAATTTGGTGTGTTAGTAGTTGTATTCGTGCTAGTTCGGTTTTGGTTTTGTCTTATTTGTTCTGTTTGTAATCGTTCTTGTTCAAGTTCATAGTTTTGTTTAGCAAGTCTTGTACGTTCCATTTCGAGTTTTCGATTTAGTTCAGTAATTCGGTCTTGTTCTAATCGTAATCGTTTCAGTTCCTGTTCTATTCGTAGTCGTTCCTGTTCAAATTCAAAATTTCGTAAAGTTAGTTGTTCTTGTTCTAATCGTAATTTTTCGCGTTTTAAATTTCTTTTTTTTTTTATTAATTTTTATTATTATTATTATTTTTTTTTGGTGAAGGTTTTTTTTTAATTATATTAGATTAGGCATATTATTTTTTTTGGATTTTTTTTAAACTTAATTTCGAAGCACCGATTTCAAATTTCTCTTAGATATCGTCAAAGTTCTCAGGTTTGTGTCATTTATATCTTTTAGTTACCTTAGGCACGAATTAAATTAATGTTTAGTCGAGCAGGAGGTGTACTGGGAGGTGGCAAGAACCACCCCACGCGACGAGCTGAGCCGTGCAATGACAAGCGTGCTGAAGCCTCTTCCAGTACTCCAAAGCATTCCCCCGTGGAGACCTGGCTCCTAACACTTGTTTTGCGGGCACCTGCCCAAATATGCGAGTTATATTCAAGTTTTGGACGAATGAAGGCTTTGTAAATTACAGCTAGATCAGAAGGGATGAAAAATTTCTTGCAACGTCAGAGAAATATTAAGCACCTGGCAGCATTTTTGGGAATATCATATATGTAATCATTACAACTGACAGCTGATTAGTTTCCTGGTTCAAGTGCCACTCATTGATAGCGGTATCGGGGGTATGTTACGCTTTAACGACAGGAGACAGCATCGAGTTTTCGAAGCATTACATTCTACACGGTTTTGATTACCCGTTGTACAATGCTGTCGAAATCAAAATTTAATGAGCTCATCATACGCTGCCGTTGAAGTTTTACATCCGAAGGACAAGGATGAGAATCTAAAAACGAATATGAAAAGCTGAGTTTACTGTCATCAGCGAAACAATTTAGTGGTTTAGAAGTTTCAGACAAAAGATCATTTATAAAAATAAGGAAGAGCGTCGGAGACAAAACGGAGCCCTGGGGCACACCAGCGTTTATTTTGTGAATATCAGATTTGAACCTCCAACACTACTAGAATTGAACGGTATGAAAGGTAATTTCTAACCCGACGAAGAAAGGATACATCTATATCAAAAGCACACATTTTCGATAAGAGAGCTTGTATAAAATTATACAAGATCCTTGTCAGAAGAAAAAATGTATGTATTTGTTTTTGAGAACATTGTCAGAGCATCATTTTATGCTGTTAATTCTAGGTGACTTTAATTTGTAAGCTTCAATTTGATTGCTGTAGCCGAAACAGATATCAATGCTGCTTGTTTATCAATGAATATGGTGATAGAAGCTTGAGGCCTGTTTTGCAGCGTATGTCACTGCCAAAGCATGTTTCGGTTGGCAAGATTGAGTGTCTCCGTGAAGAATCCTACTCTTACTCTAGTATCCCTTTTCAAGCCGTCAGTATAGGTATGTGGATGACGACTCAGTCATGTGTGGAACATATTCTACCCACTCGTTCCTTTCAGGAAAGATTGTTAAGATAATAAAGATTCTGTTGAAGAAAAAACAGGGTATCATGTATGTGTTCGATGTGACTGGTTTTCCAGCAACTGGTCTGGCTCATCCATAAGGCACTGTTTTCAGTATTTTCCTTTACATATATGTGTATATGTCCAGGGGTAAAAGATTGAATTCTACTTCCATTCCTGCAGTATTAGTGGTCCTCATTGCTCCTGTAATGCCTTTACATGCCATTCGCTGTACCCTTGTAAGGGTTTTAAGGATTCCACCATACCATGAAACCATAAGTGGTACAAAATACTGTGGGTTGGCATGCCACCTTCTTTCCTTAAAATATGTGTTCATAATTTTTTGTTTAAGAAAAATAATTAAAAAATGCCTACATACCTGAAAAAAACCAAAAAGACTAGACACAAAGTTCATGCAATAATGGAAGCTACACAAATATATAAATCACCTCATAATTCAAAAAGGTATACCTGCATACGTATTCATATGAGCGCATACATTTTATTTTAATATCCACACACCCGAATAAATCCATTTCAATTCAATTTAAAAATAAAAAAAAAGCAAAAACAAAATGCAATTTGTATGGCATCCAAAATAAACACTAAAACGTCATGTTTTTTAGATTCAGAAAAAAGCCATTTGAACTTTTGACATTATTCCATATGCATTTTAAATATTAACACAAAAATACATATATTCAAGTTTTTCTTTTTATTATATGATGATTTGTGCATTTTCACAAAAGCGACAAAATTTATATTTTTATTCAGATTTCCATTAATTTTTAATCATATTTTTTCAATTGTTGTCAACTAGTTTTTGTATAGGTACGTGATGTTCTATATATTTGAAAAAAAGGATATTTTTATATAAATTTTTAATTGAAATTTATTGTTATGCATTTGCTTTGGAATCGCAGGTATTTTAGATCAAATAAATAAAACATTAACAACCTACATTTTAACCGGGCTTAAATCAGCTTATACAAATGAAACAAAACTCATTTAATATTATTGAGCTGAATATATACCCGTAGCACATTTATTACGGCCGGAAATCCATCTCGTTTGAGTACTCGTATAAAGTCCCAAATGTATAATATGCTTTAAGCAATATAAGTGATTTTAGTAACACCTGCGTTGTTTGTTTTTTTTTGTTGTTGTTTATTTTAACTATACACCTGAAAAATGGTACATAAGAATAATTTTATTTATATCTCTTCGTATTTATATTCCCTGGAGTGATGTGAATTTGAAATAAGGGACGAAATGCGATGATTTAGTTAAAATAAAATCTTTTTCGTCAGTTGCTTAATTTAAGGAAGAAGTTATATAAATATAAAACAAAAAGGTTTACTTCTATTACAGATATTAAAGAGCCTCATTTAATATCTTCTATAAGCGAAGCGTTAAATCAGCAAAGTTTTGACGGTTTCAAGTTTCAATCTCAGTGGGTTTGGGTTCCTTTGCCTCTCATCTCTTGTGTCTTTTTGTCTTTAACATTGCTTTTAAAATCGCCTTAAGTTCTTTAATATTGGATTCCTTTGGCTCGCAATGTATTTTTATTAAGAAAAAGGGATTAAGGCTATAAGGTCTTGAATTTTAAGTACTTAAACTTTTTATAACACAAAATTTGTAGGTATAAACGAACATTTTACCGGAAAGAACTTTCAGTTAAAAGTTTAACTTTTTATGCATTCTGAAATTGTTGGTCTATAATTCCTTGAAAAGAATAATAAACACTTAAAATAGATAGACCCTTTTTTAATCCGGATACAGAAAAACTGGAATTTTAAAATTTAACATATTGTGTAGGCTTTTGAAGTGAAAATCGGAAGAATGGAAACGATTTCAATGTGTCGTTTATTTTAAAAAACAAAACTTTGAATTTTGAAAAACCTGCGCTACAGAAACTTAATTGAGAATAAGTGAAAGCTTTTCCTCAAATTTTGAAGCAACACCCTTTAAGGAAAAATTTTGCGTTTTTAATCCCGTTTTGGAAATTATGTCCTGTACATTTTTCTATTTGAAAGTAGAGACGGTGTTTATATGCTGCTGTATTTGTTGATTGAAAATTAAAGAAGAAGCTTACTTCTTTACTTTCGGTCGTCTAGATATTCCTGAAATGGTTGAGTGTATGAAAAAGTCGTCGCAAACTGTATGCTTAAAAATTCTGGAAATAGGGGCCGTACTGTGTAACTCGATTTTACAAGGAAATTACCCGAACCAACCAGAATCGAATAGTTCTAGTAGTGCTAACTATATTCTTATAAACTTTCGAATAAACGAGGATCTTTCTAACTCGAAAGTAGAATTCAAAATAAGGTGAAATCGAAATTAATCACTCTACATCAAACATGTTTGCGAGCGAAGTTTCTTTTGTCAAAGTGTAAGAGATGCTCACTCATAGCCGGGCGAATCAGTTGAATATGAGTTTCATCTACCAACCCAATTACACTGGGAATTCGTGATTTTTGCCAGAAATAGCGTTTGGACTTTCATTTGTCTTCCTCATTCATTTCAAAACATATCATCAGCGGGCACATGACTCTTTCGATTGAAGTCAAAACTTCGGCAAGTATTTTTGACATGGTTTACTGTGCAATTCCAGCATTCTTGTCACCATCAATTTGGCTTTAGTTACCTCCTGTTGCCAAAAACTTGAATGCTGCTGATAACTTAATGATAATGTTAGATGCTATGGTGTTAAGTAAGAACATAAATCCGTCTTTAGAAAGACGATAGCTCTTGACAAAACTAAAAAAAAGTATATATTTTGCATTAAGAATGCGTTCAAATATTCTACCGTATATAAAACGTAATTTTTTAAAAGCTATAGGAAAGTTTTTCAAAAAAAGCACATGCAATTTAGAAAAATGTATGAAATCTTGATTTGAATCGATATTAGTACATATAATTTTATGTTGGAAGATTATTTTATGCAAATGTTGACCTTGAAGGTATCTCACAAATAAATGCTTCAATGTTGTCTTCCAATGCGTCAATTGAAACGGGCTCGTCAATAGACATGAACTTTAACATAGCCCAACCAAAAATAGTCTAAAGGCGTTAAATCCCACGATCCAAATGTCCCGGTCTCGAACGTGACATAAAATGTACACCGAACTAGCCTCTCAATAAGTCCACTGTGTAGCATGTGGAACCGTAAATTATAGACCAAATTGAATATGTTTGATAGTGAAACAAAACACGAAACGTGGGTCAGCTGTTTAAACAAGTGTGGCCAAATAGATAAAAGCTAAAAATGTATATGTACAAACCCTTTTTCACTAAGCTTAATTATTTTGGAATTATCCCTTATTCTTCTGCGTTCAATTTGCTAGTACCGTTCTTCTTTTCCTTGCAAATTACACCAAATTCCAATGGTATACATTTTTGTAAAACTTATTCTTGTACAAAAATTGTATGTTTTTGTTGTTATTGTTTCTAAAACTGTCAAACACCTCGATACTCGTTCGAAAGTTCAAACATTTTTGAAAACAAGTTAGTATAACCGGCATCCGATTCTATTTTTAAATGTAGTACGATTTCAAATTAGAATCGGAAATGAATGAAAAAAGAAGAATCGAGTTAAATAGTAGGGCCCCAGGCATTGCTATCTTTAGTGTTATTGAAGTACATAGTATAACTTGAAAAAATATAATCCTGGCTTTTGAATTTTTATAACATATAAAGTTAAAGCGAGATTTTTATGAGATTATTATTCACCATTTTAAGGTTTATCTCTTTGTTCGCCTCATTTTACAATTCTAATTCAAAACCTGAAAACTTTTACTTATTACTTTTTTATTCCTTAAGAATGGTCAATTTTCTCGACCAACATTTAAAAAGAAAATGAGACGAAATTGAATTTTTAAATTTTTGAGACCATTAGTCTCATGTAGGATATCATCTTGTTGAGAGCTTTTATTGACGAAGTCAAATTTAGTTTTTAATCTCAAGTCCAAAGTTCTTAACCTGTTCCTAAAAATCGATTATGGTTGAGAAAAGCAAAGACAAAAAATAAATTGATGGTTCCAAAATTTCATAAGGAATCTAAACGGTTTATTTGAAATCAAGAATTTAATTAGGAGGATTTAGCATTTCTTCGTAACAGACAGTTTCCGTAAAAAAATTAGAAAGGTATGGGTAAGAATTTAATCTCAACGTCTGCCTTGAATGTGGCCTTAAAATTTCGATAGGAGAACTAGTACATAAAAACTGATGACGGATATACATACAACATTTTTAAAGATATGAGACGTATTTTTTTTTAATAAAGCACTGAAATAATCGGAAATTTAACCTCCTCTTATGATCTTTATAAATGCCATCCTATCTGTTCAACTTTGTACTGAGTTCTTCAATACAGCGATGGAGTTGGCTTTTTCAATCGTTTTTAGTTTATTAGCATGAACCAGATATTTGAAGTTCCCAGAAAAAAAGTAGTCGAAATGTGCCTAGTCTTACAAATGAGGTGGCCAATTTATTATAGATGATTCGGTCCCGTTTAGGTCAACAAAGTTAAGGTTGTAGCACCGTATATTGTATCGTTGTAGTATCGTATATTGTATCGTTGGAACTATTTCCACCCTAAATAATTTGCAATCTTTTAAGAAATACATAAATCAGGTAACAATTTCATCTAGTGTTCGACACATCACGGCAAAATTAAAAGTGTTTTTTTTTAGAACTAAATTGACAAAAAACAGCTTTGTTGATGAAAATGATTTGACTAATCTTCTGTAGGTTGGTGAACTGAGTGGAAGTTTCGGAAGTAAATGTTTACAATTTAAAAATGTAGTACTTGGTAAATCTTTGCCTGATAACAAAAAATTAATGTTTTCAAAACAAAAATTGGGCAAAATTTTGTCGATTTGTCTTTTTAAAAGTTTGTAGGTTTTCGTGTCAGTTGAATTATTCTTAAAAATATCAAATATACCAACAACAGTTTGCATATAATGAAATAGTTTTATTTCAAAATCTAGTTTTGATAACTAGATTTTTAGTTGAAAACCAATTTTAGTAGCATTTCTTAAAAGTTCTTATTTCTTAAATGTATATACAAATACAAATTAAATGAATGAAATTAATTTAAGAGATATCTAGAACCAAAGACCAATTTTTACCAAATTTGCGTTCCATTATTTTCTTATGAAAAAAACGGACTGTTAGATTGTTATATTAAAATTTCCAATGTTATAGCTCATGAATATGGTTTTAAAAATACTGATTTTGTTGCTAGGAACCGATATTTTGAAAGCTAAATTGGCAAATTATTTATAATTGCAGTAATTTGGAGATGGCTTTTGTTATGTTTTGGAACATATTGGATTATGCTATTGCTAGTTTTGTTCCTTTAAAAAAATTCAAAAAGACCAATTTGGTCTAATTAAAATAATGTCTAGGCTAACAAATTTTGTAGGTAAAGTTAATAAAAAGATTAAAATTTCGGATTCTTTTCGATTTAGAAAAGAGTAAACAAACCCTTAAGAAGATTTAATATATTTAGTTTCTTGAGTCGAAAATAAAAACTAATTCGAAGTGTTTTAGGTCATTTCTAAATACTAAAAGAAAATCAATTGGAATTCCTTCCAGTATTTCTTACAACAACGGTATTTTTTCTGAAAATTAAGAAGATATTTGTAATAACTTTGCTTTATTTTTTCAATCGAACTTTTCTGATTTGGGTTTAGATTATAATGGAACACTTATTTTCAATTCTAACATTAATGTTGGTGACCTTTCTTAATCGACAGTTGATGTACTAAATGCTATATCGTCGGTTGATAACAGTTTCTCTGCAGCACCAGACTAAAGATTAGATATATTCCTTAAGCGGCATCGGGTATCGGCATACATAGCCACTGCTACGTTGGTTCGTCATACAGTGAACAGCAACGGCGTCATAGAGAGATACATCGTGAGTTTTTAGTTTTGAAATTTTGTAAATATAACCCTAAAACCCCACTTTGCATTATTTTTAATTTGTTCTTGAAACAAGGAGTATTTTTAGGTACATGAAAACATTCTCTGATAACTCCTTTGCATTAATCTGTATCTAAAGTATTTGTCGAAAATTATTGACTTATTGCTAAGCTTCAACTAATCCTCAAATTATTTGAAGCAATAGTTTAAATTAAACTTAATAGTTTAGTTCAAAACCATAGTTCTCTGCATCAGCATGGCCTTATGAGTGGTAGGTCTTCTGCAACCCTTAGGCAATTTTTACAAATAACTGTCTTGGTCGTTTAGAAAATCATACTCAAGTGGATTTAATCTACACCGATTTTTCCAAGGCGTTTGATAGGGTAGAACATAATGTTCTCTTGAAAAAACTTGAATTGCTTGGCTTCAACTCGAATCTCCTAAAATGGATCAGAATGGATTCCGGTGTACCACAAGGTAGACATCTTGGTCCACTCCTTTTCATTTTATTAATAAATGATTTACTGAATTGTATTAAAAGTTCTAAATGTATTTTCTATGCTAATATTATCTCAAGATTTTAGTTCTGTAAGTTCTAAATCAGATGCTAGTAAAATTCAATTGGATATTGATAATATTACCAAGTGGTGTTTTATAAATGGTTTAAATTTTAAAGTAAAAAAGTGATGTATTTTTCCGTTTGCTGAAATAAATGATCCGAAATGTTTCGATTACAAACTTGAGAATCAGTTTTTAGTGAGGTTAACAAATCAAAACGACCTTGGTGTGATTTTTGACTAGAATGTGCATTTTTTTTCCAAATTGATAATGTTATTTCTTCTTAGCTATTCGAAGATCCTTCTATTTCAAAAAATCCTTTTGTGTATCCCTTGTAAGACCTCTACTTGAATATCGTTGCATAATATGGAATCTCTTTACACAATTAAGTATTTAAAGGAATGAAAAGGTTCAGAAGAGATTTGCAAAATTTGCTTTACGAAAGCTTTATAATTATTCAAATATGCCACCTTATGAGACCAGATGTGCTTTAATTGACATAAATCTTTTAGTCTAGAAGAAAATTGTACTCTTTCTTACGATGGGCTCAACTCTAACATAAATTGATCATTTTTGTTGTCTCAGTTTAATATGTAAGTTCCATGAATTTGTGTCCTAGAAATGGTAATTTTTTATAGCACAAATCATGCGAAACATAATCCCATAACTGCTTCTTGTATTGATTTTAACGAATTTGAGTTTGTAATTGAATTTAAAAAAATAGATTAGATATTAAGAAAGATCTGTTGAATTTTCTGTAACACAAAGTTTTTACCTTTGTCCATTTGTAAATATAATGTTTGATATTTCATAAAGTATTGTAACTTGAAAGATGAATAAGTAAACAAATAAATAAACAAAAATTACTGAATTTCGAAAACAATAATTTTTGCAAGGTTAAATAATGTTTGAAGCCAATATTTTTAATTTTTGAAAAGATAACTAAGTTGAAAGTAAAATTTTACCAAGTTGAGAACAATACTTTTCAAAAGACAAAATTAGTTCAAAGCCAATATTTCAAAAGCTTCGAAAAGATATTTGAGTCGAAAATCAATGTTTGACAACTTTTGTTCATTTTTTTAAGGTTTTTATATTTTTTGTAAAAAATGTTTCGATTTGATTTTTCTCAGAAATTAACCAGATATCAAATACTTAATTCTTCGTTCTACAAAACTGTTTTGGAGATAAAATCATTTTTTATTTGTAATATTTCTGTGAGGTAATAAATAAATATTTGTTTGCTATCACGTTACTAAAAAATTTAAAACTTAGTTCAAGACTGTAGCGTTATTAGTTTGTGAGATATTTAGGGTTAGCCAAAATGTTTAGCTTTGTTTTAATTGTTTATTGTAAAAAACACACTCTCAATTTTTGTGAGAGTCCTCTTTGCATATTTTTGCATAATAACAAAATTTATTTGAAGTCGATTTCTCCCTTGCGAACGTACGAACACACGTTTGCGACATCTTTCTAAAAATCCTTCATTTCGACTCTAGTGACCTCGAAACGTCGAGAATTGTCAAAGTTTTCAATTCGAAAAATCGGACCGATTACAATAACTTCCTATGGGAAGTTTAGAATTTAAAAGTATATTCATAAGTGTCCAATATTTGCATACCATATTTAAAAAAAAATGTATTCATAAAAACATAGTTCTTAGAAAACCGTGTTAACGTTTTTCGAAAAAAAGATTAATAAATCAATGGTTTATGAGAAAACAAATGTTATTTACATTTTTGCAGATATACCTATTTTGAGGGTGTATCTTTAAATCTTTCAATAAAAATAGATAAAAACATCGTTTCTAAAAAAATATGTAATCAATAAAATGTTTCATTGGGAAGGATCATCATCAACCAACAACGAATTTATTCATTAATCTACCATTTCTTGTTCTAGAAAGGAATACAAAAGAAGGTGGAATCAAAACACGTCAATTAATTACGCTGTAGCCGAAGATGTATTATGTTCATCAAAAAAGCCACAAATGATAGCATTTTTTTGGTCCTTTTACCTTTACATATGTATGTTTGATTAATATTATCAAATCATAATAATAATATCCAGCCCCATTTATTACGAATATGACTTGCGTCATATACCTTTACCTTGTTCTAACTTCCAAAACATGTGCAAATGTTGGGATGAGGACAACACACGTCATTAAACACTTTTATATGGAAAAAGTCAATTTAAATAATTTATTACAATCTATTAATATTAATTCGTTGTCATAACACAAATGTTTCAAATAAAAAGAAAAAACCTTTTGTGGGTATTAAGGTTCATCCATCATCAACTTTACCAAAGTTCCACCAAAATGTACTAACATCAATCAATTTAAAAAACCACATATGTAAATAGTCTAAAAACACTTATTCAAAAAGCTCGGTTCATTTATAATTTGTTTTTTTGGGGGGAATGAAAGAGTTCTAAATCATAAAATGACCTTCCACATCCCTGCATGAAATAAAAAATGAGACCATAACATATCATACCACCAACTACTCGTACGTTGTTCACATGGTTCACTCCTGAGCCCAATCCTATAAAACAACTTCAACAAAAATTTCCAACAAAACTGTAACTGAAATGTCTGGTAATAAAATTTTCAAAACATTGTTTGCTCCCATTACGTAGTCATATCTTTTTTTCAATTTTGCAATTTTCAAAAAAAAAACAACAAGGATTCAAATGAAGGTATAGAGTCGCAGTCTTGTAGTTTGCAAAAAACTCATAAAAACATAACACCTAGCTGATAGGTCGCCGTATAATATTCATCATACCTGTCTAGGAAACACCCAATAATATCATCAGCCATTTTTATGCATAGGTATCTCTAGGTTTATGGATAGGTATAAATAAAAGGATATAAAGGACGAACTGGTTGTGCTGATGGTTGCTGGTTGCAGCATGATATCTTCTCCACCTATATCCACCGTAAAGGATATCTACGAGAATATTTTCTAGTTCTTCTTTTTCTTGTGATTCTTCTTCGTTGTATTTTATTTCTTTTTCCACTTATTTTTCTTTCAATTTTCAAAATAGATTAACCTTTTACGGGTGAGAACCATCTCATAGATAGATAAACCATGTTATATTTTGTGTGCACATCATTGAGCATATGTTGCATACACATACATGCATGCATAATATGCATATAGATTTAAATATAACATAGAGACACTTTGGTATGGTGCCACAAAGCACATAAGAGGATATTCAGGATGAAAATATGATAGGTATGTTATGTAGATACTTGTATATACACAAATTTCCACTTTATCGATTTCTCTTTATAATGCCATTTTTTATTTAACCATCTAGTCCTCGCCTCCTATTTCTAAGGATACTTGCCTCGCGTGCTGTCAACATCCTAATTCATTCGAGCATATTATAGAATATGTGCTGTGCATGTACGAGGGTGATTTTTATAAAAAAATAATAATAATAATTTCGATCAGAATAAGATATTTTTAAAGTCACCATATCACTGACGTGTTTTTGGGAAAATTAAATGAAAATGTGTAGGAAAAGGATATGTAGGACATTTTAAATTGGAATACACTGCATAGACCACAGTTAAATTTGATCCTTTAGAAATGTCAGTCTGAGGCAACATTTCCAAGATGCAATCAGCGAAGTTCCCTCTGACGTGCTAGGTTTCAAACAGCTACCAACAAGGAACCCCTGGTTCAACAACAGCCATGAAAAGTGGCGATGCATAGAAGGACGAAAGCTGCTCACAAGCTCTATGAGCAGAAGAATCGAGAGGAACACCGACTTCTTAGAAGGAAAAGGGAGAGCATGAGAAGCGTGCGGTCGAAGATGTTTAGAGGTTCAAAAGCAGGATTGGAGTTCGAAATTTGTATGAGCAGGTAAAAAGAAATTCATAAGTCCATAAACCTAAAACCGAAGGCTGCAAAGACGAAAGTGGAAACATCATAGTGGAATCGCAGTCAATGCTGATGATGTGATAGGCAGGATGATCCATTCAACTCAGACGATGAAATTCAACAATCCCGTCTTCCCGACTTAGACCAAGTAAAGATTGCCATATCTAAAGCCTCTGGATCAGATGGCTTGAATGCCAACTCTTCAAAGCAGCTCAAGATAACTTGGTTTGGAGCATGCACTAACTTATCTATAAGATATGATCGGAAGAAAGCATGCCGATGGCAACGACTGGAATATAAGTGTTGTTTGCCCGATTCTGAAAAAAAGGAGACTCTCTAACCTGCACCAACTAAAGAGGCATCATTTTACTTCACATCAATTACAAAATCTTCTCTGCCGTAATATGTGAACGACTAAAGCCCATTGTCAACAACCTGATAGGTCCTTATTAGTGTGGTCTTAGACCAGAAAAGTCCACAGGCGATCAAATATTCACATTACGGCAAACCGAAGAAAAAAACCAGAACATCAAATGGACATCCACTATCTTTTCATCGATTTCAATGCCGCTTATGACAGCATCTACAGAGACGAGCTGTATAGAGTCATGTTCAGTTTTGGCATTCCGTCTGCTTGTGCAGGATGACCATGGAGAATTCACGCTGCTCCATAAAGGATAGAAATAATTTAACAGAACCTTTCGATGTCAAAAAGGATCCAGACAAGGTAATGCGCTGTCATGTGATTTTTTTAACATCGTTCTTGAAAGAATAGTGAAGGGGTCGCACATCAACACTAGAGGCACTATCTTTACAAAGTTTGTCGAACTACTAGCATATGCTGATTACATTGACATATTCGGAATAACTCATCGTGATGTCAATTCTGCTTTTGTTTGTAGTAAGGGAGAGGTGGCGAAAATGGGTTTAACAGTTAATTTGGGCAGAAGAAAGTCGTAAAAAAGGACCTATAACACCGATATCTCAGTCAAAACGTCACCATCGACAGACGTAACTTTGAGGTAGTTAAGGACTTCGCCTACCTAATCTCTGCTATGAACGCAAAAAACAACACCAGTGCTGAGAATAACTCTTGCTTAACGCTTTTTTTGGGCTAAGAAGCAATTGAGTAGCAAAGCCCTCTCTTTCGGGGGACCAAACTGTCGCTATATAATACCCTTATCACCTCCGTCCTGCTATACGGTGGACTATGACAAAGGCAGATGAAATCATCTTGGGTCGTTTCGAGAGTAAAAGTTCTTCGCGTGATCTACCTTTCCGTATGCATAGAAGGGGAGTGAAGGGGACGACAAGCTTTATGGGCTATACAGCAACGTAGATTTAGCCAGGAAGTTAAAAGTCATACGAGTAAGATGGCTGGTTCACGTACAGCCCTTGGATACCAATGCTTCGGCCCGGAAAGCCTTCGAATCCACACCCACATTAGGACAGCGCAGTAGAGAAAAATCAGGTGGTCCGCACAAGTGGAAAGTGACATCACCCAACTTGGAGCGTTAAACTGGAGACATCTTCCTAGGGACCGAGCTAGATGGAGAAGTTTGTTGGGTGAGAAACCCAACGAATTTGGTCGCAATCAGTTGCAATATATAAGACTCGGAATCTTAAAAGGCTTGATTGTACAGATTCGTTCTAAAGTTCTACATCTTACACACTTTTTTAAATAATTCAACGCCTGCTTAAAAGAAACGATAACATTTCTCAGTATTTACAAGTATTCACTAAAAAAAATGTCTAAAAAACAATTATTTTAACTTCCTTCCCCTTCGCATGAATATACCATTTTAATAACGACTAAAGTCTTTGTATCTACAACAATTTCAAGCCACTTTAATGTCTTGAACAACAAGAACAACTTCCAATGATCTAGTCCTGTATACATTTTATTCAAATTGACCTAATTTCCAGAGAGCCTAATGGTTAAATTATACCCAGAACTATTATCAAAAACAAATTGTACATATAGATAAATAAATTATACAAAAATGATTGTACTTGATGATGAAAATGATTGTCCAATCAAATTAGCATTTTCTTTCTCTCGCATCTTCTGGGTATACAAAAATAATTTTGCTAATGAAGGAGGATAAATTTCAC
Source organism: Eupeodes corollae (assembly GCF_945859685.1). Taxonomy (NCBI): domain Eukaryota; kingdom Metazoa; phylum Arthropoda; class Insecta; order Diptera; family Syrphidae; genus Eupeodes; species Eupeodes corollae. The sequence goes on from NC_079147.1 coordinate 252,753,579, forward strand.
AGGAGGGAAAATAACAACTCTCCAAAATTATTATTGTCCTACTGCTAAAAATATAAAAGCGATATTATACGAGTTTATAAGGACACTGCTCTCAGCTTCAAAACAAAAATAAAACCCCCCGGGAAATGAACTCTACTTTATAATAAGTTTCATGGTCAAATGTATATTAGGGATATTTTAAACGTGTTATCTACAGCATCATTAAGCAGTTTCTTCAACCGAAAGCAATAAAATGGAAACTCATGACAATTTGTGTTGTGTTGTTTTTATATTTATATTTTTTCGAGACCGGGCGAGACTTTTCACATAAAAACAAATCTTTTAAGTTTAGTGTTTTTTTTTGTTTTTAGTAATAAAAGTTTGTGCCAAAATGGAAGGAATGGAAAATCAACAAAAAGAAGAGCTTTTTTAAGAAATGGGTTTCATGATAATCAAGACATTTTTAATTTAGTTTTGAGATTATAAATCTTAAAACTTGGAAATGTGTCAACTCGATAAAAAATAAAATCAAACATTTGTTGAAACAATGATAACAAAAATAAAATTAATTTTCTCTGGTTATTTATTGCAGATACGTTGTACGAATATGTTTTTTAAGATTCAAACTCAATAAAATATTTATAAGAAGAGAAAGATATCAACCAAACATTTATAAGGGCCAAATAAGTTATTCACGATTATGTTTGGCATTAAAAAAAAACATTTATTTTATGTTTCGCATGCATACTCGAACCTCCTGAATTATGTATTGATGTTAAAAAAAGGACTATGTGGGTTATGTAAAACATGCAACGAGCATACTGAAATGCAAACAAAAATATATTTTAATACCCCAGATGACTCTAGAGAATATAAAGTATGATATTTTTGTTTTGTAGCCGCAAAATTATTTTGTTAAAATGAAATAAAATGTATGGTCTTCTAAAATGTTCATGTTTTTTTTGATTTTAACAAGTCTTTTGGTTTTTGACGCAGTTTTATAAAAATGGTTGAATTGAATTTATAAAAAACAAGATTAGAAACAAGATTTAAACTTGATTTTAGGTATAAAACCAAATATGAATAAAAGTAAAATTACAAAGAAAATTTAGTCTACTTTTATTAAAAGTTAAAAGTACGTATACGCCCAAGTGCACAATGCAAACAACTGTTTTTATTAACCTGTTACATGAAAGTTAGAGTGTGGCGAATAAGAAAAGATAACTATGCTACCAGGTGGAGTCTTTTGGCTCGCGAAAGGTATAAATGGAGAGACTTTTTGTATGAGGCCATGCACAAGCCGATAATGGTTACTCTATGAAGACAAATTTATTTCCACAGAGCTATTTTGTTTTGGTACTTATGATGTTTTTCCTTTAAATTTGTTTTGCTATAAAAAGTCGTAAAAATTGTAACTGTATTTTAATACTTAAAAATAAATAGCATTTAATTTCTAAAAACATTTATTATTTTTTTAAATACCTTATGCACAATTTTTAAATTTGTTTTTAGAAATATTCGGTATTGCATATGTTTTAAATTTGAATTTAGACACAAAATGTTGACCAGGTTTTGAGATATCAAAAAAATTCGATTTTTCAAAATCTTAAAAATATTAATGACAATAATAATTAGTGTGTGATGAAAAAAGTTGAGGTCGAATCTTTGTTTTTGTAAAATACTTGAGTTAAAACAATTTTTTATTACTTTTTCGTTATAATTTGTAGGTTTTCTTGTTTTGTAAAAATAGTTGTAAATTAAATTTTTCTGCAAAAGTATAAATTAAAGTAAGCAACAGTAGTTTGCATATGATACAATAAGTTTAGTTTCAAAATATGTATTTTTTCTCGATATTTTGAGTATTTTTTAGAATTTTTTGAAAGTTTTTTTACCGATTTAATTTTGCAAAAGTTATTATCTTATATTAATAACAAAATTTTGCTTATAATTAAATAATTTTGAAGTCAACAACTTTCTCCAATCGTTCATCAGTTTTTACAAATTTTGAGAAGTATTTTTTTTCGATGTCACAAATATTTGTGTTCAGTTTTTTTTTATTAAAAAACCCTGATTGAATTTTTTAGAAAATTAAACTAACCTGGAATCCAACTCCTAACTCAATGGCTTAGCATTTTTGTATGTAACAAATTTTTAGTAAGCATTGGGATTTTTTTTTAGTTTTTATTTTGCATTAAAAATTTGAAGTCTCACAATTGATGGAAATACAAATTTTAAAAACTAAAAAAGCATACTTTTGAACTGTTGGGTCAACCAATAGATATTTCTAAAATCTTCTGAGCTACAAAATTGAAGATTGCGCTGGAATTTTGATTTTCAACTGAAAATGTTGAAAAAGCATATTTTTTATATTCCTTACGATGTCTTTATGTTTTTGGTTTCCGTAACATTTAAGCATTTAATAAGCTACAATGAAACAGGGCGAGAATTAATTAAAGTAGAAAATTCAATTTATTACTAAACAAGATTTAAGCTTTGTGGATCGTCTTCTTAAGTTTCAAATTGAAATTAAAATTATGTGAAAATCAAAAAATGGATGATGAGTAACAACCCCCACTCTTGTTAATCCTAATTCGCCATTAACTCAAAATTTTAGCTATTTTTTCCCCAACGGATGTTATTGTAATGGGTCCTATTTGTCAAATTGAAAATTTTGACTTTTCTCGACCTTTCAAGGTCCCAAGAGTCGAAATAAAAGTTTTTTAGAAAGATGTGTGTGCGTGCGTGCGTGTGTACGTACGTTCGCGACGTTTTTTTCTTCTTCAATAGCTCAAAAACCAGAAGAGATATCGATTTAAAATAAATTTTGTTGCACAGATACTAAGGAAGAAAGATGCAGAATGGGCTCTCAAAAAAATTTCGTGGATGGTTTTTTTTACCATAGCAGTTTGAAAAAAATGTGAACATTTTGGTTAAACCTAAATATCATACGAACCAAAAACGCTAGAGACTTGAATTAAATTTAATATGATATATTGTAACGTGATATCAAAGAAATATATTTTTTGAAAAAAATCCAAATCCTCCAAAGTTTTACGACTAAAATATGATTTTATCTCTAAAACAATTTTGTGCAACGAAGAAAAATGTTTTTGACATCTTATAATATGTTGAGAAAAATCGAATTGACAATTTTTTTATAAAAGATAAAAATCTAAAAAAAACATTACTCAAAGTTGGTAAAAATTGAATATCGATGCAATTATCTTTTTAGAAAATAGAAATTTATGCTTCAAACTTATTTTATCTTATAAGAAATATTGTTTTCAACATTCTGAAAAATGTTAAGAAAAATCGAATTGACAGTTTTTTTTACAAAAAATAAAAACCTTAAAAAAATTAATAAAAGTTGGTAAAAATTGATTTTCGACACAAATATCTTTTCAAAACTTTAAGATATTGGCTTAATTTTACTTTTATCTTTCAAAAAATATTTTTTTCAACATTCAGTAAAATTTTGAAAAAAAATCGAATTGGCAGTTTTCTTACAAAAAATAAAACTCTAAATTAAACAATACTAAAACTTGGTAAAAACTTACTTTCGACTCAAATAGCTTTTCAAAAATTAAAAAATATTGGCTTCACTTTTATTTTATTCCACAGAAATTATTGTTTTCGATATTCAGTAATTTTTATATAAAAATCCAACAGTCTGTTTTTCCATAAAAAATAAAATCTACACAAAATAGTACGCAAATTTGGTAAAAATTGATACGAGAACATATAGACAAACATTTAAGCAAGACAAATCGACAGACGGGATGGGAAGTTTTCAGTATGGGTCGCATCCTAGCCTCTTTTTTTTCTTAGATTCAAATTTCTACGTAATATTACCCGTGTTTTTTTGGCATTCTATAATTAGTATAGTAGAAAATTCCCAAGAAAACTCATCAAAGATTGAGATTCTATAGAACTTTTGGTTGAATTGATCTAGTGAGATACAAGCGGAAATTGGTGGTAAGAAAACATCTGAAAATTGAGATAGTAGTTTATAAGCTAATATAAGCTTTTGTTTACCTTTTTACACTTTTCTTTTTGTTTTCCATTTTCAGCTTTTACACTTGGCTGTTGATTTCAAAGTTTTAACCAAACAATTTGGCATACAATAAAAATTTAAAGAAAGGGGTTTGTTTGTAGACTACAACATTAAGATATGGTGTTGAGTTATATACCTGAGTCAAGTTGAAATGTAACATATTGATTTTTCCCCCAATGGAAAATACATGATTCCAAATGCACAACTACTCAACGAACACTGCCATCGTGATACAAATGCAATATCAATCGTACCAACATTTGAGAACGAAATCACATAAGATAAATTCCAGACTCGTATAAATGTCAAAAACTTATCTGTAGAAAGATTCTACTTTAACTTTTATCGGTAGTATTTCTATTGCTGACATTGCTAAAATCCTACTATACTATTGTTAGATTTTCCAACAAAACACAGGCATTATAATTCCTAAATGAGATGATTTTTGACATGTGGTTCCGTACATGGATTGCAATGAGAACTTTATTTTAAAAAATTACGACCGAAAATTGTTATATTGTCTATCCGTTAGTAAAATTAGATTTTGGTTTTTAAAGAAATTTGTCATATTATCTACTACAGTTGTCTATTGACTATCGCTATTGTAGGCTGAAAATTGCCTACCAAAATAGTCTAAGGGATGATTTTTCTTGTTCTATGTTTATACTTTAAAAGTCTGAGGTTTTTTTGAGTTTTGTTAAGTCCGCCTTTAATTTATTCCACATGTAAATTCTTAGTTAACTTACTCGAAGTCTTGTGAATTTCCTTAGAAAAAAGATTAAGAATAAAACTTTATGTCTGTAGGTTATAAATTAAATTGATATTTTGTTCGCATGAGCATAACAACAATTGTTATGGAAATAATTCGAATTATACAAAGTTTTGGCCCACAGAAAACAGAAGGTAGGCAAAGTAGTACCTATAGGCTATAACCTACTTAAAATGGATCTTCAACAATTTGTTTTCCCAAGTTTGGATTTCTTTTTTCTTTAATTTTTAATGTCAAAGATTTAATTGCTTTTTGTAAATAAATCATTTTTCTCTTGAGAATTCATTTCGAAATTAAATGATATCCCTTAGACAAACTTTCTTAAATTCTTTTGAAAATTTTCAAATTAATGTCTCTTAAATGTGATTTATAAACCTGAGCATAAGTAGGCAAACGACTCAATTACTTTCTCCTCAAGCTCGTCCGCCTATACTACATTAATTCATATGGATGAACGTTGAGATTTGTTTTTTTTTTTGTTTTAATTAAATGTTTTCAAGGAATCCATTGTATAACAAACCTCTTGCGAAAATTGAATCCTCTTTGAAATTCATAAAGCCGTACTATATGAGATTTCAAAAAGAAAAGAACGTCGTCGTTGTCGACCGGAAGGATGAAAAAGTCGCGACTTCCCTTTCCTTCCATATGTATGAATTGTAATATGGAAAACAGCTTATTATTCAAGTGCCTGCCTCCCAGTCTGCTTTTTATATACAACAAGTTCAATGAGGAGCACTTGCTTAAGGACGCAATCATATGACAGTGAAAAACCCTCTCGAACTTTTGATCCTTACTGTGAGAAAAAAACCTTCTTTATATATTATCATGAACTTTTGCAGACTTTTGTGATTTTCCCAGCTTCTAGGTTAGGTTGGTTGGTTTCGTTTTCATCTTGGTTAAGGATGTGGAAAATCTGGGATATTTTTCGCTGAGTTATGTTTTCTTTGATGCAGTCCTTGAGATTTGCAAGTCATAACCCAAGAACTGGCAAGGATGTCTTATATAACAAAACCCCTTGGATTCAAGGTTTCGTTAATAACAGCAGGTGGAGAAAGTTTGTTTATTTTGAAAATAGAAGTGGAACAAAATTCAAATCGGAAGTGATGGAGGGAACTTTGAAGTACCCTAAAATGAACACACTCCTACTTCCAACTCCAACCAACTCCCACTCGCAAGACCTCGTTGTATTAATTTTCATATGCAATTCGAAGTTGTGAATTGGCATCGCTGTGCATATGCGGAAATGCGGATTTCAGAGGTGTGTACATTCGAGGTGCTTTTTTTCAAGCTCTCCGACACCACAAATCGACTCTGCCTGTCGGTGGTGATGTCAGAGCCATATACATCCGTACCCTGATGTGAAATGGTGACAGACATTATATTCAGGGATTTGTTTTACAACTCGAATTAATTAAGTTGCACTTGCATGTTGTTAAAAAAAAGCCTGGAGGAAGGAAGCAGAGTGCCAACACTTTGTCAAGATTTATAATTAAATTGTAGTTCCGTAGAATGTGAGGGAATACACTTTTTTCAGCTTTCCTTTTCAGTTTTTTATTTTTTCGTTTTATTTTAACTTTTTTATTTTTTAGTTTGCTCTCAAATTCTTGTTTGGTAAAATAATTTGCAGCTGAAGTTGCTTAATTAACAGATTGTTGGGGTTTTATGATGGATATGCTTCTAGTATATTTTTTAACAATTTTTATTTTTTGGAAGGATGAAAAGATTTGAGGAATTTCAATGCAAATTTATTATGATGGAAAAAAATAATTGTTGGCTTTTGAGTTTTAATTGTCTCATGCTGAGCTGTTCGGATAAATTAATTAAGGCTTTATTTGCATCAATTTATTTATATTTTGTTTCGAGTGTTTTATTAATGGGGGTTTTTTGGCTATTTTTAATTGTCAACTAACCCACTTGGTTTTGTTGATGTTTTCAATTAAAATTCACCCAAGTCATATTACATGAGGTTATGATAGGCTTCAACCAAAATAATAAACTATAGAAGCTTCATTTTGAGTTAAGTTGATTAAACGAAATAATTAATAGCTTGAATTTAAGAGTATTCATTAAATTAATGACTTGTCAAAATGTGTATAGAAAATCATTTACAGAAATTAGTTGGAATTCCCCAAGGAGTTTGTATTAAGAACATTTACAAAATTAGTTTAGTAAACCCAGCCAAATATTTTCAGTTTGTTTTTTGAAATATACATATGTATCATATTAAATGGCCTAGAAAAGCCCCACAATGTTGGTTGTGTGTATTTCTACAAAAAAATTTGAATGATGATAAGAAAAATATTTTTTCTCATTCGATTCGCTTTGGGTTTAAAATAAAATATGATTTTTGTTTATATTTTATCGTTCCGAATGTCACGTTTCAGTATCAAAATTCATAAAGAATTAGGAGAAAAATAAATATGAAATCTGAAAAGGTGTATCTGTCATGGAATTGTAGACGTGTTCTTCATATTTAACTCTTTTAAAGCTTTGACGGGGTTCACTATTAGGAATTAAAAATAAATAAATTAGGTGGCGCAACTGTCCATGAAGAACCAAGGCCTAGTGACTTACAACTCTTAACCATTCCTGTGTGCGAGTAATGTTGTAAGGGATGGAAGGGACCTACAGTTTATATGCCGAATCCGAACGGCTAGTTTGAGAAAGCACTTTTTCATGACAAGAATTACTCTTGGAGGATTTGTCAATTTCTCGCAAGAGGCAGTACCAGTGAAAAAAAGTTAGGTGGCAAAGGCAAGGTTTGAACCCAAGACCCCTGAGGCAAGAATTCTATTTGTTTTCTAATATTTGTGGGGTGCGATTTACAACTTAAAATGACGTCAAAATGAGTCAATTGAAAAGAAGGTTCTGTTAAGACCGGTTACAGAATGTTCATTTCCTAGTTGCGTTTTGAATCCTATGTGAATCGTTTTTAATGTGATCTTTTTATAATATAATATAACTTTTTGTTAAATAAAAAGATGCCATTTTGACTTAAATTCAGAATTGAAGACAAAATTACAAAAAAACACCTTCCTTATCCCCTTTTTACTTGCGACATAAAGGAACTTTGCTTGCATTCATAAGAATTTGGAATTTGAAAGTTTAATTTAAAATTGATACTACGATAACAGATGAGTAAAAAAAAGTGCCAAACATTTTTATTTGCAAAAATTAAAAAAAATATTATATACAGTGATTCCCACGACTAATTCTACACATGAAATACAAATATTCGCAATACATTTCTTCCGAGAATAGTAAAGAGATTGTTAAACATTATAACCATTTTATATGACAATTAAGCACATTTTTATTTGAAATACGCTAATTTTACAATTTAAGTCATTAAACAGTAAATTTACATTAAAGACAAAAACAACTATATAATTTAACAAGTCACACATAATCGGACATTTACTATTTAGTACTCAGTTGCGTATCCTTTCGATTTAATCGCTTTCTCAAAGCATCGAGGTACTGAGGGGACAAGTTTTTAACATACTTGAGGACTTTTTTCTGCCAGTTCGTCTTAAGGTTCTCAAAGTTTTTAAAATTCTTTTGAGCAACTAGACGCCCAAGTTTATCATTTTATATGCTCGATTATATTAAGGTCAGGTGACTTTAACTATCTTTTAAGAACTTTAGGTCAGTTATACACGAACTTTTTGTACAAGATGTGTGTTTTGGGCAATTGCCCTGTTAGAAGACTAAATTGACAAAAGTTGTTTCAAAATATTGAGTTCCAATCACCAGAGCCTGCAAAACATCCTCATACCTTGACCACACAACCGCTATGAATTACAGTAGCCCGAGTATTCTTATTAGAAGATTCTACATTTACTTTCTGAAAATCAAACATTCTTTCATCTGAACCTATAAGGTTAAGTTTGCTTCCGCCCGTAAACAAAACCTTATTTATAATATCGTCTAATGGCTAACTAAGAATACAAAAATATGTAGCTCGACCTTATTCCGAGAAGACGTATCCTGAGTTGTATGTTTTTAACAAACTAATAAGTCTTTCTTTTTCTTTTGTTCCCTGATTTATAACTTTTTACTCACGGCCATTTAATCATTGCTGACTTCTTTACTAGTATTGTAAAAAAAATGTTTATAGATTCCGCACATAAGAAAGTCTCTATCTTCTTTTCTTTTACTTTTCTCATCTGCTCATTTTGAATCCTTTTTTTGTTTTCAAATCTTGAAATTATGTAATGGACTGTGGAAGGGCTACGCAGAAAAAAAAAACTAATTGAGAAAGTCAAATTTCCTCGTGTCCGTCCCTTCAAACCCTTTTACTCTCATTTTTATAGCGTGTTGAATTCGTATCGGTGTATACATGTTTTCACCTCAGAGAAGAGTTATCAATTCTCGTTTTTGGTTTTTGTAAAAAAGTTTCATTATATTATTTGTAATTCTCATAAATTTCTTTATTTAATTTAACGAACATCTTGTCGTTTTATATACTAAATATAAATATAATCAAAATTAATTCTAGCAAAAAATGTTTGTTTGTCAATAAATAAAGGGAGAAGTTAAAACGGTAGATCGTGGTAAATTTGTTTGCTCTTCTTTTTGTCTAAGTTACAGATAGATGGCATTAGCAACCAAAACAAGATGTGTTCAGAAAGATTGTAACAAGTTTAAGTTTTCTTAGACTGGACTTAATAAATGCTTTTCATATATTTATGTTATGTTTTTTTCAACAGTAATATCTTAACAAATAATTTACCGGGAATATTTATGTAAAATATCCATATTTTTTTTAATTGCATTAGCAATCGACGATAATGTTAACTTAACATTTATTTGTTATTAATTACTTTTTCAGCTTTTTATTCAACTTAAAAATCAAATATGAAATTTGGCTAATAACTTCCAGTTTAGCCCTAAATTAAGTTTTAAATTTATTTTTGAATAGCCTAAAAAATTGAGCAACCATCTATGAATAAGCCCCAACGCATTTTCAGAAAAATTGTAGTTAATATTTTCCCTGACAGAGTTTTCCTTTTCGCTATAATACAAGATATAGTTACAACAGTGTTACTGACTGGAAAATTTATGAAAATGATGCTTTAAGCTTAAATTTTGGTTTGAGAAAAAAATTGTATATTCTTTTTGACAAAGCCACTGAGCTAGCGAGAATACAAATATTTTTACTTTTGTACCAAAATATTTGTTTGCTTATAAAGTTAAGCCTTTAAAATGCACACAGTAGATAGTTCGAAAGTTAACAAATCTTATGCAATGAGAATTGGGCACAAAAGTAGGAAGTATATACGATTGTTGTCAATGTTCCTGTGTTGTTTTATTTTCATGATCTGTGTTTAGATTTTGTAACTCTCGCATCGGCAAAATCAAGTCGATAAAACGCTGAGAATTGAAACAAATCATATGAGTTTTGTTGCATTTTTCAACGGTCTGAGCGAAAATTAAACGCATTTTTTCATCCACAATCTATTTTCTTTGAACACTTCTGAACAGCTGACTACATCTACCATTTTTTAAAGGTGGTGAGTATCCATATCTACTTGCATAAGTATTTGTCCCCACATTTTATGAAGTTAATACATTATGCAAGTTGGTGCGCAAATCACAGCTTTTAGGCAATTTCTAATTTTAAAAGAGATTTGCTTTTATTTAGATCTTATTTCGACGACGATCAGGAAGCTATATTAAATTTTAGTAATAGTCTTCCAAAATACAAGGTTTTGTTTTTTTTTTTTTAATTTATTTACTTTTTAATAATTTGAAATCCAGTTTTTTTCATTAAAACTTAATTTGAACTTAAAAAATATTTATTATGAGATGATGATTAGGGTTTTCTACATTTTTTTGGAGAAATTACATTGTGAAAATTTACATTCTCTCTGTCCGATTAGTCGTGGCAGCCACTGTTTAAGAAGTAAATTAAAAAAAGAAAATTTGAAAAAAAAAACTTTTGGATTCAGGAGCCATTCGTACGACTTAGACGTGCATTTCACTTGTTTTCAGGTTTGTAGTACAGCTTTTACAAGTTTCGTTAGACTTAACTTTAAAAAAAGAAAGGAAAAATAAATAAAAGTTTCAAAAGTAGTAATATATACGAATTTATATTATTAAGTTATAAAATAAGCTAAAAAATTGGTTTGAATAACTTTAATATTAACAAAGAAAATTCCTATTTTTGAAATTATATCATAAAACGGCTCCTTTTTAGTGCCCTGTTTGCGCTTTATGCAATTTTTAAATTTCTAAATGTTAGAAAAAGATTTGTTTATAAACTGTTGCAAAGGCATTAGAAATGTTTTATATGTTTCATTAATTTTAATGAAGCAACATTCGAATCGATTAAGGACAATGTAAAAGCTCTAAAATTAAAAATAAGAAGAAATTTACTTTAACTATCCATCTGACTTCTAAGTTCTTCTTCTTTCAAACAAGTAAGGCTGCTTCTCAGATTAAGGTTTGTTTGTAAATTGGTTTTGTTTTAATGAGCTGTCACTGTTTAGGAATGTTCAAATGAATGACTTTTTTAAAATGATTTAGGTATTTTAGTTCTTATCAAAAGATTGATATTTTTGAATAGCTATAAATAAACATTTATATAATAGTTTAACTATTAAAAAAATGTTATTTATGATAAGACACTAATTAAAATTTTTATTTAAACACGTGTTATTATAAAAATGAATTTCCAATAAATTTTTCCATTTTGATATTAAAAGAATAAGTTTTATTTTAGAGGTATCTATACATTTTTATTTCATTGTAAAAAGGAAGGAATGTCATGGTTATCATGAAGTTTTCTATGACCAGTTTTATCATTGGCAGCTGCATTTCTTTCAAATTCACGAATTCCAATTTTAAGTGTTTTTATCAATTGTATAGCATTTTCAAATCACGGTCATAAACTTTTCAGTTGCAATTTTTTCGTTACTTGTGTAGCGCAATTTTTCTACTAACATTTTCAATTTGTTTTTTGAAAGGTTTAGTAATTGCGCAGTTTTTACTTGTCAAATGTCAAAAGTCAAGAAAAAACAGCTTCAAAACATACACCTGCTTAATACTTCTCACATAAATTTAAGTATGATAACGAGACCGATGTTAAAATTAATAAGAAAAACAAATTTAAGATGGCTTATACTTTGATATATATGTACATAATTTAGTCAACAAAATTTGTTAACGATAAACAAATCATAAACCATAAGAAAGTTATTCAGAAATTTCCCAACAAAAATTAGCTTCTTATAAGAAATATAAGTTATTCTCAACTTCCAACAAGTTGGTCACAGTCCGTTGAAACTTATTTAACATATATCAACTTTTTCTTGTTACGTGGTGAGTATAGGGCGTGTTTACTTTTATTTTATATGACATTAAGTTTATTCATAACATACATTTTCCCAAGTCATGGTAGACACATTATTTTTTAGTTTTATACACATTTTTTTTTGATTTATTTCTATGGACATCCTTTCGGCAGAGATAACAGAAAAAAGGACTCTTTTTATTTGGTAATAAAAATAATGACGCTTTAAACCATTAATAGTAAATTTTTATTTTTATTTTACTTTTATTCCGCGAACTCCCTCTAAAAAGAAATTATTACGAATATAGACAGAACATCGTTGTCCTTTTCTAAGGACATATCCATCGATATAGATTAACACAAAAACAACATAAATATTACTCAATTGGATAAACATGAAAGGAAATGACAAAATAGTAAACATATAGCATTTTTATTTGTATATCGTGGTCGTGGTTAGATTTTATTTCAAGGAAAGAACAAAAAAGAACGAGTTCTCGAGTCACGATCTATAAATTCAACTGAGACACGTAATAAAGTTTATCATAAATTCTGTAGCTTTATTTATACACATTTTTACATTAACATTAAATTTGGTTTTGAAATTCATTAGGGTGAACGCACATCTTTTACGAGTATGTATGGCGTATATAGAATTGATTGATATATCAAACGAATCGAACAGAGCCAAAATTAGGTTGACTTCTTAAGAAAGGAAGTATGTAACATTTTTACGATTGAAAAGAAAGAAAACTCATCAAACGATATTACGTAAGACGTTAAACATAATCGATACAGGAAAAACATTTATCATTAAGTCAAGAACATTAATTTGTGGACAATAAGAGAAAGAGGGAACCAAAACATCTAGAAATGGTCAATAGTCATCAAAGAGGGAAATTTTATGGAAACCATTTGTAATTACGAGGCGTGTTTTATTGAAAGAATTTCCTTTTTACTCATAGGAAAACTAATTCCCAGTAACTTATAGCTTGTATTTAGGTGATGAGGACACGAAGGAAAGGGATTCAAAGAAATTGTCAAGGTTGTCTGTATTTGAAGAGATTTAATTTCTTATTTTTCTCACTCCTTCTAAGAAACATCAAAAGGAATCTCTATCAATTTCGATTGTTTTTTATAAATGGCACACAATATTTTGTAGGTAATCAAAAATCAAAAGGTTTGCTCACGTAAAAAGAGACACAAGGCTATCACAATTACATTATTCTCAAAACAACGAATTGAAGAATGCTCCCAAGAGATCTTATTATTTAAAGAAAGAAGAAAAGATCAATTACTCGAAACTTAAGACTTATGTATGTGCCTACAAAAATATTCTTTTTTCATCCACGGAAAAATTAATTTAAACGTGTTTCTGCTTTATTTAATAAAATTTATTTTAATGTTCTTTAAATAAAATTCAAATAAAATAAAGTGTGTGTGTGTGGTATTTAAAGAACCTTTCGATATCATAATATCGGGTGATTTTTTTGAGGTTAGGATTTTCATGCATTAGTATTTGACAGATCACGCGGGATTTCAGACATCGTGTCAAAGAGAAAGATGCTCAGTATGCTTTGACATTTTATCATGAATAGACTTACTAACGAGCAACGCTTTCAAATCATTGAATTTTATTACCAAAATCAGTGTTCGGTTCGAAATGTGTTTCGCGCTTTACGTCCGATTTATGGTCTACATAATCGACCAAGTGAGCAAACAATTAATGCGATTGTGACCAAGTTTCGCACTCAGTTTACTTTATTGGACATTAAACCAACCACACGAATGCGTACAGAAGAGAATATTGAGTCTGTTTCTGAGATTGTTGCTGAAGACCGTGAAATGTCGATTCGTCCCCGTTCGCAGCAATTGGGTTTGTGTTATTCGACCACATGGAAGATTTTACGCAAAGATCTTGGTGTAAAACCGTATAAAATACAGCTCGCGCAAGAACTGAAGCCGAACGATCTGCCACAACGTCGAATTTTCAGTGAATGGGCCCTAGAAAAGTTGGCAGAAAATCCGCTTTTTTATCGACAAATTTTGTTCAGCGATGAGGCTCATTTTGGTTGAATGGCTACGTAAATAAGCAAAATTGCCGCATTTGGAGTGAAGAGCAACCAGAAGCCGTTCAAGAACTGCCCATGAATCCCGAAAAATGCACTGTTTGGTGTGGTTTGTACGCTGGTGGAATCATTGGACCGTATTTTTTCAAAGATGCTATTGGACGCAACGTTACGGTGAATGGCGATAGCTATCGTTCAATGCTAACAAACTTTTTGTTGCCAAAACTGGAAGAACTGAACTTGGTTGACATGTGGTTTCAACAAGATGGCGGTACATGCCACACAGCTCGCGAAAATATGGCCATTTTGGGGGAAAACTTCGGAGAACAGTTCATCTCAAGGAATGGACCGGTAAGTTGGCCACCAAGATCATGCGATTTGAAGCCCTTAGACTATTTTTTGTGGGGCTACGTCAAGTCTAAAGTCTACACAAATAAGCCAGCAACTATTCCAGCTTTAGAAGACAACATTTCCGAAGAAATTCGGGCTATTCCGGCCGAAATGCTCGAAAAAGTTACCCAAAATTGGACTTTCCGAATGGACCACCTAAGACGCAGCCGCGGTCAACATTTAAATGAAATTATCTTCAAAAAGTAAATGTCATAGACCAATCTAACGTTTCAAATAAGGAATCGATGAGATTTTGCAAATTTTATGCGTTTTTTTTTTTTAAGTTCTCAAGCTCTTAAAAAATCAGCGTTTATTATGATTAAAACGTCGAGCGTAATTATCAAAAGGATTTGATAGAGCTGGGCATAAATTCTCGCCTTCTTAGTTGGATTAGAAA